>NC_041010.1:1500000-1762500 GCF_004193775.1 Glycine soja | reverse complement strand
TTAAGTTATTTTGTGCCAAGTTTTTGAACTATTATATTAAACTTATATGAATTTTTTGTAAAAAATTATAAATAAATAAAAAGTAACTGGCATAACAAAAAATACATGTATATAAATAAATAAGTATAATTATTTTCTAATCCACACGCACACAATTTTCATTTACATATTTTTATTTATTTATTGTTATTGATGACAATCATTAGTGAGTCACTCTCCCAAGAATACCAAACTCAATATCACTTGAACCAATAATTTTGTTGAAATTTAACTTTGAGGTGAAATTTCAGTGGATAAAAATGAAAAAAAATAATTAATATCATATTATAAGTGAGAAGAAAAATGAAACCACATAAACCTAACTCTTAAAATTTTTTTTGTTCAAATATAGTGTCAAATACTAAAATTTAGGTGTAGATAAAGAGGTAAAACAGTTGACAACTGCTTTATCCAGAGAGTCCAGACACATTGAATCTTAACCAGTGACCCGGTGACATAAACTAAGTGCTTTGAAAGTTGAAAGGTATGTATCATCCCATCTTTTTCATTCAGAACGCAAAGGTTACGATCCCTTTACAAATACATAGGTGTACATCTTCCGAGCATACTAAATAACCATCTTGACCCTGATACATTAACATTAAATGTCCAATGACCTAATGTAAAAATTATATGATCGGTGAACAGAATTTTAAATCTTTTTGAAGCAACCCAGTCCCCAGGTCTCTTAAGAGGGGGGAGAAAAGAACTTATACAAAGCAATCTGTCAAAAATAAAAAGCATTGGAAACTAGAATCCTGGTTAGTGGATCATCAATATGTAGTGCTTGGTGAAAGCATTAGCTAGCTAATGACTATATTTTGTGTTTCTTTTTCCCCTCTCCATGTCTTGACCTCCTAGGTGCCTCGTCCTCACTTTCACTATCATCAGGATGATCATCCTGGTTCCCTTTGTATCCTTGCTGATACTGCGGGTCATCGTCAGGTCCGCCACTTTGACTGAGCATGTCTTGACTCTTACCCTGCTCAGATCCTGAACCAAACCTATCATTCCAATCAGCAGTTCTTTGATCTCTTTTGGCAGCACGGTTTGCATTCTGAGGTAGTGGTGGAGGTGGTGGAAACATTGGAGGCATATTAACTGGCCTACCACCTCTTGGTGGATTTGCACCTCCAACCCCAATCCCACCCATGAAAGGACCGCGTCCAGGATTCAACATCATTCCAAACCCACCACCTGGAAACATCCCGGGTTGAGAGGGTCGCCCACGAAACATCATGGCTGCTGGGGGACCTCCAAAATCACCAGAGAACCTAGGACCATATGGAGCAAAACCACGGGGTCCCACACCGAAAAGATCTGGCATACCAAAGCCATCAGGGCCAACAGGCCCATACGATAACCCATCACCCATCATTACAGGGTTAAAGCCCTGCATTCCAGGCATGGGCCGGGCTCCACGCCCGAGAGGCATATGAGGCGGCCACATCATACCTCGTCCCCTACCTCTGCCTTGGCCAGCTGGCCCAACACCATGACCAAAGCTCTCCTCCTCTTCATCGCTCTCTTCCTCTTCCTCTTCTTCATTGTCTTCAAATGGTACAATATCTGGATTTTCTCCTCCATTATCTGGATTCACTCCCTTTGCTTTCTCTTCTTCACGTTTCGACTCTGCTGCAACCGAGATAGCCTGCCAATACAAGAGAGCTGGGATTAATCCAATTCTTAAAACTTTAATACTGCAGTTTATGTTTCGCACATCCATCCACTAAAATAGCTAACTATTGATAGATAAGTAATTGCTTAGTAAATAACAAAATATTAAGCAGTTGATTTTAGCATGTTTGAACCAGGCTTAATGAGCCTGCTAGAGAGAATTAAGTGATGGTGTTATCACGAGTCTTCTCAGGGACTTTTAACTCAAGTTTGTTGACACCAACCAATAATCATGTCTAAAAATTTCTTAGCAAGAAAGTTCCATTTTATATCAAGTAAAAATATCATACCAATCCAGATTCCAGAGTCACTCAATTTCTAACTAATAACAAAGCATTTTGCTTTTCTCCCATTTGTACATCATGATTATTGCCTATCAGTTTCTATTCACAAAAACAAGACGATGACTCAGGAGAATATACCATAAGTTCACTATCCGGCTCAAGATAAAGCAAGGATGCCAGCTGCTCTCCAATAGAGGGTTCCAGCTCCTGACAATCTCTACTTATCTGCAATTTCATACACAAGCAGAATATTTAGTACTTGTCACAAACAAACTCTCAACAAACTTAAGCCGCTAGGTGAAAGCTCATAAAGTGAATTAGAGGTACAATTTGGTGAATAAACATAACAAAGAACAAGAAAAATAACCAATACATCTATAGTGCTAAAATATTTGGGCACACATGTCTCAATGATTTAAAAATATATCTCATTTTCACAATACATAACATGCGACATCTACACATAAATAAAACTTCAAATAGCCTTGAGCAGCCATAAGACCTGTCAAAAATGGTTTTTCTTGGTCTTGTTACATATCATTACCACTTTCTGTAATACAGCACCATAAAAATCTAACCTAAAGATTAATACCTAATTTTAGTTTCCACAATCAGCATGCATCCAGTGTAGCAAGAAATAGACATTGTGTCTCATCATTAGGAAGCTGATTGATGTTGCTGACGGACAGCTGTGGTCAGATATAAATCAACCCTCATTTGTTAAGTGCCAAGCAGTTAATAATGATATCCTAAAATGGTCAAAAGTGACATAAGACTGCACCTATTTATATATTGGGGCAATTTGTTTAAACTTATTTGTTAAATAAGCGCTTATTTTAATAAAATAAGCAGCTTCTTT
Source organism: Glycine soja (assembly GCF_004193775.1). Lineage (NCBI taxonomy): Eukaryota > Viridiplantae > Streptophyta > Magnoliopsida > Fabales > Fabaceae > Glycine > Glycine soja. Next base: position 1,759,641 of record NC_041010.1, on the reverse strand, counting down.
TTTTAGTGTGTTTGCCTAAAATGTTTCTGCTTATTTTAAGAAGCAAATCCTATCTGCTTATTTAAAAAAACCTTTTTTTTAAAAAAAGAACTTATTTTGAAGTTGCTTTTTTTAAGTTTAAACAAACTCACCCATTATGTTTGGTAGATCTAGGATTCCCTAGTAAGTGTTGATGTAGAATGGCTAATAAAAAGAACCAAGGTAGCAAATAAAAAAATTAATCAAGAAAATAAGGTAAAATTCAAAGTATAGCTAAGGGAGAGGTGGACCAACTAACATTTTCATAAAGGATCACATCAACAGCCAGATGGATTCAATCCTTGACATATTCAAGAAAGAAGTGATTTCAAAACACAACTTTTTTTATATAAGAACCACTCGAAAAATAATTGAGCAGAAAATCAAGAGCAAAGAAAGAAAACAACTATCATTGAGCTTTAATACCTTCACTGGTAAGTTCTCATTGTATGGATTCCTTAAATGGCGAGTTTTGTGGAATGACAGTTCACATAACTGCAAATAAGAAATGTAATTAGACAGATTATTTAATGTTCAGAAGATTTCCTTATATCATTATGCAGTTTTAAATGCTATTTCATGTATACAAATTTCTACCAGTAGCTGAAGCTAGGACACAAAACCATTAACAAAGGAAACTCTAGCAAACAATGAAAAAGAAAATTAGTCTTGCAAATGTTAGTCCTGCATAATCAAGCCACCCATTATTAGGTTGTTATCAGACCACCCGCATATGTCAAGTCTTGCAAACTTCATGCTAAAATGTTCAATCCTAGTCTAAAGGGGTGTGTTGGAAATCCCACTACTAATGATATGCCCAAAATAGTGTAAATAAGTGGGGGGCAACACCTCTTGAACAAACGTTTGGGTTTAAGTTAGGCCCTAAGCCCAAATTCTAAAAGTAATATTGTTTAAATCTTTTATTAATTTCCTTAGTTGACTCCAATCCCTATAAGTTTAGGGATAATTCAAAATTCAAATAGTGTAAATATGAAACATTCATTTATTCTTTGCTAGGTTCCTACGTTCTAGTTTCCTTAATTTGTTGATTCAAATCCAATTAGGAATTGATTCTGTTATTGATCCCATTCTCGTGTGTATGTGTATTCATATTATTCATCTTGCATCAATAAAAATATTCAGGTTCAAGTAAGTTCTTGAATTCCATTCCAACATAGATGCCATTGCTCCACACAATCTAACATCTTGCACCCTTAACTTCAAAGAGTCATCAGAAGTCTCTCCAAACTATACGGGCAACTGCTCACCATAAAGGACAAACGGACCGCCCCAAATATTATAAAGTGTATTGTAACTAAAAACACAAAAAGGTAATAAGTTTCACCAACATTTTTAATTTTAGTTTCCCTTTAGCTATGGTCCTATTTAAGTATGCTTCCAGGGTGTTTGGTTTCACCTCTGACACTACTGCTATCCCTCAGATCATGGAAGTTGTTGGAAGAGATTTTATACCTTCAACCATTTAACAGAGAAATTCCGTCCATAATGTGCAGTTCCATGAGCATATTTCCAATTCCCCCCAGCAACAGAACCACCAATTTTGGATGTCATCTTTGCACAACCCTGCCAAAACATAGATAGCTTCAAGTTGAGGGGCTTGGCCATAGCCACAGAAAAGCCATTTAAGGGTTCTTTTTCATTTTATAATAAATAAAAAAAGTTAAGTTCTGCCAGGCAGCATTTGATTATGTTACTGAATTCAAGTAACCTATTGGGTAAACATAATGCAAATTTGAAAATTATATGAATATCCCTCTTGTAGAATTAAATTATCAACAGGAAAACCAGTTAACAAGCAATCGACAATATAAAATGAGTTGGGCTAATGCATTTCTTCATGCCTAAAATATCAAATTTAAACATCACAACAAAATCAAAAGAAGCATCAATTATCTCTCCATTTCTCCCACTAATCTAGTACGATTAACTTATCCCAGGGATTTAAAGACAACTTTAGCAAGATACTTTGGATTCTTATACAGATTACAGAACTGTTATGGGAAGTTTCCATTAAAAAATAAACAAATACATAAATAAACAAGAAAAACTTTCTACACAAACATTGTGGTTGATTAAATGTCAAAAGAAACTACTAAAAACAAAATTGTTAGATAGAGCAAGAGCTGTAATTTTTATTGTTGGTTTGTAGGCTAAATAAAATACTCGTGATTTATATAGAAAATATTATAAGTGATCGCAGCTTCTAAAATCAATCATTGATTTACTTCTAGAAGTCTCCAAATCAAAAAGGCAATACTTTTTTATACATTGCATGTGATAGCAGCAGAGAACTTGATGTGCCATTGAAAATTTAGAGATAAAAAGGCCAAAAGCAGTGTACAATATCCAATATTAAACTACCTGTGATTAACATCAAAGTTTTTAAGTTTCTAATCATTAAAAGCAGTACCAACAACACTTTCATGGAAGTATCTTACATTAAGAGGCTGGGTTGAAGATTTAAAACATGGGTGCCAGAAAGGTAGCACAGTTCAATCACCATATTAAATATGAAATCTTCTCAGATTATTTTTTAGTTACTAACATTGACAAGGGATTCCTCAGCCAAAAATTAAGCCAGTAGTAAGCTTGTAAAGCTGAATATTTTCATTTCCACAGTCGATTGGATAATGAAGAGATCTAGGCCTAAATCCATAAAATTTAAAATCTAGCCAAGTGGGGGGCTTGATACAAAACATACCTGGAAATGTCTAGTACGGTTGACTGAGAAAATTAATATTACATTTTCCACAGAGTCAAATGCTTCATTTAGTTTGGATTCATTGCTCCTTTGAGTTGCCCAAACTCCTTGTTGTACAGATAACTCCAAATTTTCACGATTGCAACTTTTAACAATAAAATACCTAATGTTTTTGGTGGAGAAGTATATTAGAGCAATTCATACAGGTGAGAAAATAGAGATTCAACTGAAGCAATACTTTATAGATTATAGGTTTGTTTAAATACTCAAAATTTGAACGCAAACCCCTCGTGAAGACTTATCGATCTTTTAACTTATGGACCAGTACATATGTATTAATCTCGTTTTTAGTAATGGGCACTTGATTAAAATCATGCAGCAGGTAATACTAGTTTACACTAAAAAAAACAGAGGATCAATACCATAACTATTTATGTCAGAAATAGACACGACTCAATAACAAGTAAAAAAACAGAGAGCTCTGACAAATTTTCCTTTTTATATATAAAAAAAACTTCCTTCTCACCTTCAAGTTGTCACAACTAAAAATCTGGACAGTATTAAACTAAAATGAATGAAGTTAAGCTCCTTAGAACAGAAAATTTCTCTGCAAACACAAAATCAACGGTAGAAAAAGCAACCTATCCCAAACTTTGCTGAAACCAGTCTGAGTTTTGAATGTCCAGTCCTTGACATGAGCAGAGATGTTGGAGATCCCGCATTCACTAGTAATATAGCCAAAATAGTGTATATTAAGCCCAAACCCAAACCTAAACCTGTTTGTTTCCCTGTACAATCCCTTTACCTCCTCGTGTCTTTGGGTGAACATGTTTTGTCCATAATTTTAGTCCTAGTCCTGGTAAACTTTCTATTCGTTCTCACAAGTATGTCTTCCTTGGTTACTTAGTCTCAAAAGGGTTATAAATGTTATTCTCCTTCACTTGGTTGTCACCTAGTCTCAACGAAAGCTACCTTACTTGAGTCTATTCCTTTTCTTGGTTGCACCTTGGAGTCTGAGTATATTTCTGTCTTCCTTCCTCCTTCTCTTGTTTCAGTAACCTATACACAATGTTGTAAAAATCGTGAGTAAACTCACTAACTCATACAATACTACGAGTTTTGGAGGTTTGTCATGCTAACTCACATGAGGGATCGTTCCTTGTGCAGATCGTTTGTGGATCGCAAGTTTACACGAAAAATTGTTTGATTGACGATGAGTTTTGAGTCTGGCAAAGTGGACGGCTTCTCTTGTCTAGTTAATGTAGACCCAGTGTTATCAATGGTGGAACATGGCGGAAGGCTGAAATTCCGCCATATCAACACGCCATTGCACCAATCTGAGAAATATCTAATTTCATTCATTCAGTCAACTCTCTAAAGAGAGTGGTTACAGATATTTAAAGCTAACTGCCTTAGGGACAGTTGTGACAGCTAATGCTTAGTTGTCCTTATTACGGGATAAGACTAACTACCTAATTGAATACATCAGTTGAATAATATACTCACACAACCTAGCTTGAAAAAGAAAAAAACACACATCAAGTTCGATGAAATCGCGAAATAAACACTTGTGCTTTCCTCTCCGGCCTCCGCTGTGACAAATCCATCCTCTCTATTGTTTGCCCTCGACACTACCATTGCCATTGGTCACCACTGATGCCGTCATTAGTTGCTGTCCATGCTCACACCAACAGACTTGGACTTTATTTTGTTTCACATTGAGGTGCTTGGAGCTATTTGGACTTTAGTGTGTGGTGGGTGTTGGCTGGGGTGTGGCAGGTGTTTGGTGTGTGTTGTCCTATTGGCTCTTCTTCTATTTGGGCCTATTTTCTATGTTGTGCTCTTAATCTTTAGGACTTATATTACAAGTTGAGTTATTTTTTTATTTGTTACTTTTTATGTGTGTATATGTATATAAATATAATTTTTCATTTTAGAGAGGATCTTACGATCTAAGTTACAATCCTAGAGAGTTGTGATCTTTTTACGCCCCCCGCCCCTCCTTCCAATCTCAAGTTTGACAACATTGCCTATACCCCACCAGATATGTTTATTGGGCCACCTAACCTGCAAGAGAATCCACCTCCATTACAGGTGTATTACCATCAGCTCCGCCCTCCTTTGGTGGCACCACTATTGGAAACACTTCTAACTCACCTTTAATCCCAACTTATTTGTCTCCTTCGGCCCTCTCATCACATGCATGGATTCAGTCATGTCTCTTGCTTTCTCTTCTCAACATAGAACCAAAGAGAAAGGTGCAAAAAAGAAAGAAAGATAGGAATACTAGGGCACATTCATCCAATTAAGTTTAAATGGTTCAAAGTCAATTAGTGGTAAAAGAAAATAGAAAATGAAAGAAATAAACTAAAACATGTGTGTAACCAGCCAACATTGTACAGCATGAAATGCATGTGTTAACTGCCAAGTAGCAGTAATACTGAAAGAAACTAGCAACATAAGGCAAATAATGGTATAATGTCCCAAACAAAAGATACATAAATATGTACCTTGCTTATAGTATTTATGTAACTGTAAGCATACTTAACAGATTTTACATAGCTCAATTGAAAAACACAGGACCCTGAACACACCTAGATATTCCTTGAGGTAAAGGGGTTGCAGTTCTATTTGCTTGATTAGGCTGGCCATTAGCAACATTTTGCATTTGGCTCTGGTTGACCTGCTGCTGAGACTGCTGAACTTGTTGCTGTGGCTGGGCATTTCCTAACTCTGCTGGTAATGGGTTTCCAGTCACCCCTTGGTTTGTAGAATTATTTCCTTGAGGAAGCAGGGGTTTTTCAGCTTGTTGATTATAACTAGCACCTCTTTGTTGGAAAAACTTGTTGGATGAGTTATAATTGTAGGAATATAAATGTTGGATCTTTTGAAGGACCTCCTCAACAGGAGGTGGAGGTCCAGGAGATTTTGCATGCCTATATCGACAATCAGGCCCATTAGGACAAAACCCCAACTTGTACCTGCAGATGCAAAAGTTTTAAAAAATAAGCATACAATTTGACAATCTTATCATGAGTAAATAAGTTAAAGTCAGACACAATAGAAATAATCAGAATTAAAACATTTTCTTTGATAAAAGAGGGGGGTTAATAACACAAATGAAACAACCAAAGAATAGCAAATCCTCCCAGACAACACTGAAAGCCAAAATAGAGAGGACTGCCCACATAATCCAAGCACAACAAACAAATAAATCCTTCCATGTAAAACTTATCAGAACATCACAATGATGCCAAGAAGTAATTAGTAATGCATAACAAATAAGGTGGAAACTTCTTTGAAAAAACTCATTTCCCTCCAGTGAAATACACCAAAGTCCAAATTATCACAAACACTTACACAACTCCACGGAATCTCACCCATCTTTCTTCCCTCACAGCCCCTGAAACGAAATCACAAAGCCCCTTCAACAATTATGGGCCAGTCAACCCACCGCTCAGAAGACAAGCCAAAGTCATCATGCCAAACGGTCCAGCAGTTAGAATGCAATGCATAATTGAAGTACAAACTAAAAGTTAAAATGTTCAATCAAAGAAAGAAGAACAAAAGTACATAACATTTTATCTCTTAGCACATTCACCACTTTCCAATACTCCATCAAATCAGTCTAAAAACATATATCAACATATCATTCAACTCAACTCAGCTAATCAAACTTTCCTAGTGTATAGTACACACAAAAGAAGTTTTTAAACCAAACAACTTAAGAGTAAAAAACCATTTACACCAAAACTCACCACCAAACAAGAAACAACTCAAACACACAGTATTCAATCACACACAATCAAAATTCAAAAACCGAAAAAACTTGAGTATCAATTATCACAACCTAAATAAGAACGAACACACACATATATATAGACAGATACACTTACATGTTACACTCCTTGATGTCTTCATTGGTGTGTTTATAGACGCAATCCTGTTCCCGGCATTCTCCGTAGAGCCTGAAGAAGCGGCACACCGGCATCCTTGCCTTGTCGTACTGATGCAGGAACCCGCACGCGTCACCCTTCATGCACAGGCTGCGCAGCCAGTGCCGGCACACCGTCTGCCGGAAGCTCCGCCGCCCGGGGACGTTGCCGCCGCCCACGGGGTCCACCGCGGACGGGGCGGGAGCGGCGGGGCCTCCGTTAGACACCGCGGAGGAGGCCGCGGAGGAGTCGTGCGGGATGAGGGGGCCGGAGGGGGCGGCGGCGGCGGAGGAGGGGGCGGCGTCGAGGCCGCCCTCGAAATCGAAGCTGAGGACTCCCTCGGAATCCTCCATTGGAATTGGAGTGTGGATTTGAAGCGGATTAGGGATTTGAAGGGGAAATATGAATATGATGCATTCGAAGTGTAGGGGAAGAATCAAGAAACGCAACTTGCAAACATGGACTCGCTTGCTTGTTCCTGCTTTTGTAGGAGACACTTGGGTTTTTCTTTCTTTTGTCTTTAGGTTTAAATATACAAGACTTTAATTTATTTTTTTATCGGTTAAAATTAAACACAGAAAAATCAATCTCTTTTAGTAAATATAAGAGTTTAAGTTTAATTTACAGACGCAGTGAGTCAGTAAATATTTTTTTACACGATCAAATCACACATTTTATTTAATTACTTATTTATTTTTTATAATTTATAAATTTATCTCTTTTAATCTTTATAATTAATAAGTAAATTTTATAATTCTAAAAAGTTATATTTTAATTTTTAAAAGATTTGTATCGTTAAAATTTTATAACTAATGGAATTAAAAAAAAATTAATGACAATTTTTTTATTTTAAATTTAAAATATAAACTTTATTGATTAAAAAATCTAACTAAAAAATTTACTTATAATTATAAGCACCATATGATACTTAAACCTTTTAAATTTTACACTTTAAATCATGAGACTAGTCTTCTTTTCACTCTTTTGACGTAAACACCATTAGAATATTAAATTCTTATTATAATGTCCAAAGAATCCTGTCATATAATAGCATATATTTTAGCACGCTTTTTAGCATATATTTTTGGGTATAATGTGAAAAGTGTTTGTACCTTATATTTTAGCACACTTTTTGTTATTATTAGTAGCATATATTTTAGCACACCTTTTGTTATTAGTAAAAGAAATATTACAATAAAAAATTTGAAATTATGAATTCACCTTGTGGTATAAGAAATGAAACTTATAAAAGTTTGTGAACAAGGTGTGAATATAAGTTTAAGATTTTAATTTATGTTTATTCTCATTACATCAATTAAGGTGAATATAAGTTTGGGTAAATAGTCATTTTTATCCTTTAATATGTAATTTACTGACAAATACATACATTAAATATAAAAATACAAAAGTTAGTCCCAAAAGTATAAAAAATATGACAAATATATATAAATGTTAATAATGAATTATATATAAGAGAAATTAGAAAAAAATGGATTAAAAAAACAGTCAAATACAGCTTAAGATTTGAACTCTTATACTTTGATTATTTATCTATTTATCCATCTATCAAATTGTTAATTAGTTTTTTAATTAATCAATATAACTATTTATTTTCCAAAATAAAATAAATTTCTTTAGTTTTATGATAAAAAAATTGAGTTACCATTTAAAAAAATGAAAGTCTTTTATTTCTTGAAATTTTTTGTTTCTTCAATTAATTATTAATCTTTATTAATCAGCGAGAGATACAACTTTACGTCCCAAAAACAAAGAATAAACTTTGTATTATTTTTTTTTTGAAGTTAATCTCTATATTAGTTTGAACATTATTATATTTTTTATTTACATTTATTTGGGTTGTTTATTTGTTAATAAATGTTTTCATTTCATTCATATTATGTATAATAAGTGTTGTCCCGAGTGGAAACAATTAAGATTTATCCAAGGGATTCTTTCATATTCGAGGTATATATATACATTTTATTGATTAAGAAAAAAAAACTTATAATTCCACTTTAGCTTTATCTAGTTTAAATTTTGAGAGACTTTTTTTTTTCAAAAAAAATAGTTGGTTAAATTCTTTTTAAAATAAATAAATAAATAAATTTAATTTTGTGGCTGGTTGTGTTTTTTCTACTCAAAACTCTCGACATATTATTTTCAATCTAAATATAAGAGTACTTAAGTTGGAATTGGGATATTGAATAATTTTAAAGGTTAAAAGTGAAAATTTTGATAGAATTATAAGATATAAGATAAAGTTTTTTTAAACAACAAATATTAAGGTTTGAGAAGGAAATCAAAATAATAAAAATACATATATTAAAAGGTAATTTAAAAAATATATTACATAAGTACTAAACAAATAGGAGCAGTAAATTACAAACACATAATAATAATAATAGTAATAATAATAATAACAATTAGTCACAATTATTATTAATGTCTGAATATATTTATTGCACTTTTTATACTAAATTTTGCATTTTTATCTTTCAGGGACGCATTTATCAGCGGAGTGAGGAGACGAAAAGTAAAAAAAAAATTATGACAAATATGTCCCTATGCTGACAATTAGAGATGACCACATTGATAATCATTTGAGTGACAAATGTGTTCATCCGTGCCACATAGGCTATTTTATTAATGGTAACAGATGAAAGTTAATAGCCGAATATATTTGTCACTTTTTATATTTTCAAGTATTAAAATTTGTATTTTCATCTTTCAATGATATATTTATGAGTGAATTATTCATTAAGAGACAAAGTTATTATTTAGCCTATAAATTTTTATAAGGGGGTAACTTTCTAACAAGACACAATTAAAGTGATAGAAGGGGAGGATGGAACATTGGAACTTTCTAAAAGAAATTATTATCCCATCATCATTCATCATTGCAATTGCAATTAGTACTTTTTTTCTTCTATTGTGCATTGAAGTAGGCTTGTCAAATGGTTTATAGTCATACTATAAGTTGTTGACCTTAATCAAGAATAAACATAATCTTATTATCCTTAGGAATAGATGTCTGAGATGTTGAGTTTCAACCACCAAAGAGGCCCATTTCGAAACAAATCCATTTTTTTAACACAAACCTGAAGTATTTAACAACTCTATTATATTCTTTTAAAGACACTCGGTAAGATTGATTGAAATTTATTAAAATCACATTTTTGTGATTTCACTTCTCATTTAATGCGTCTTTTGTTAATTTTGTAATTTTTAATAAATTATAACTGATAATGGAGTGTATTAAAAAAGTATGTTGATAGCACTCTTAATATTTTTATTTACTTTAATTAAAGAAAACGTCATATTATCAATTGAACCCGTCAAGGCTTCCCGCATAGAATGCACCAAATTGATATGGACGCCCAAAATTGTATTTCAGGTCTGTAATATGTAATCCTCCAAAGACTGCAAGAAAATCTTACTCTTAAGTCTTAACCCATCATTACCATTCAGTAACACATTGCACGTAGCATCTCAATAGCCTGTAAATTAGCACTGACATCTATTGCAATATAAACAAATGAATACTTAGTAATCATAAATACATTAATTATGTCATATAATTTAATAATAGCAAATTATATTGTACAATCTGAAATACTCCACAATCCAAGGTTCACCAATCTATTCCCAAGTCCCTAGAAACAAAGAGTTTGTCAATGTATTGGATTAGAGGCGCGGAAGCAGTGACATAACTTTGCATGTGGCCTTTTGCGGACGCCTCTGAAGCAAAGATGCCAACAACAAATAAAAAAGATAAGAAAAATGAACATCATAATCACATGAACTTCAATTTACGATACAAGTTTGAATAAAATAATCTCTTACAATAACTTTCCCTTTTCCTATTCTTCTACACTGTCTTGGTTTACCTTTGAGAAAAATGGTAAAAAGAATAATAGCAAGAAACAATATGATTAAACATAATAGATTTGATTTTCTCTCTCTATTTGAACAGTGTGCAAAGGACACACAGACAAGGAATTTCATATCATGTGGGTTTTAGTGTTTTATGCTTCTACGAGCTGTTAAGGACATAGATTCAAATATGGGTAGCAGATTAAGATTACTATGCCCCAAACTTCAAGGTTAAACCAGAGATGCAACTGCTAACTTAGAAAAGTAAGGAAAAAATGATAAAGTATTAACCATTCCACATTCATCATAAATAGGTTTCACATATATCATCTCTCTCCCTGTCTGCCACCCCTGCTCAAGCTCTAGAACCAACTAGACTTTCAAGTAATCTTTTTTCAGGACTTAAAGTTCAATAAAAAGTTCAAGCAAACTTAATCCTGCACTTACCATCCTCATTAAGTTTCTTCAGAAGCTGTTCCTTTGTAGGAAGGACATACATTCCCACGGAAACAGCCTTCCTGATTGCCCAACCATGGTGAGGTGCAAACACCTGTTCGTAAGCTTTGGAAGCTGGATTCCTAAGGGAATTGCCCCTGCCAAAAAGACGTACGGTAACTCAGCTTATTTACTATCAGATCTAACACCATGTGTTTCTTACACAGATGTATTTGCTGTGATGATCACTTAATATAACAAACAAACCATTGTTGATTTAAATATTTATCAATAATGCAACCCACCTCAGCACAATAAGGCTGTGGACATAAACAAAAATTAAAGGGGGAATATTCTCCAATTATCAATTCCAACTATTTTTTCTGTTTCATGAAACTGATCAGAAGATTGAACCTGAACCAATTGGTTGATGAGAGTACTGGAGTATGCTACTATGCTTACAGTTACTGGTCACTAGTTGCTAGTTATAAAGGTAACAAAGAAGGAAAGATAATTGGAGCAGTTACCAACCATAACAGATTGTTGATTGTTCATATTTTTTATGGAATGAACATCAACAATGACACGGTATGAAGAACAACCACAAATGAACATATTGTTAAACTATATTATTTTTAAAGCGAAAAACACATTCTACAATAACAATAAAGCAGTATGCCAACAAGCTTGTAGCTCAATTGGCACCAACACCAGCCTTTAAGATTGTGACAAAGTTGAAGGTTTGGCTCACCACTAGGCATACACCCTACTTTCCTCCCTTATCCCATTGTTCGTGAACACAAACTAAATAAACAAAAATAAGTAGTAAAGGTGGAATTCTTATTCCCTATGGCTTCATTCATATAAATCAAACGGGGAAGACCTCAATTGTCACTCTTCGTTTTTCCCATGGACAAAAGGCAGAAGCTCTCCCATCGGTTTCACGCTGTCATTGCACTTTATTTCCATTTTCCACTCTTTGGCAGGGTTTCAAAAAATGGTCCACGACTGCAATTGTGAGGGTAACACCAAGGTTTTAGAGGTCTGAGCAACCGCATAACAACTGCAATTGCAGCCACAATTTTCGATAATATCGGCAACCTGGCTCTTTGGCATCTTAGTTAAATTGCTCAAATCATAAAGTAGCAACATTTGGATAAAAAGAACTTACTTAGCACAAAAAAGCAAAACATAAATCAGTGAGTGATACACATACTCTGTAACAAGAATCTGCTCAAAGAGCACTCTGACCATGTCAAGTCCGCGCTTCACTCTGAGCAGATTCCGCGTATGGCTACCTCCCTTCCTAACAGTGTTAGCTTGCACATCCAGTTCAATCAGAGACTGCAAATTCTGAACACACTTAGACGCCTCTACCAGATCATTAACCTAGAATTTTCCAAATCATCAAAACAAGTTTAAAACAAGGAAGGATTCTCACTTTCTCAGTATTTCTATCACTGAATTATAACGGAATAAATAAAAGCTCCAAAGATTAGAGTTTTTTGTTTTTATTTGATCGGCAAATGTAAAATGTTAGTTTGTCAGTGGAATACCTTTGCGACGTAATCCATTTCGGCGAACTTGAAGGCAACGCCCAAGCAACCAAAGAGAGGGGAAACGAGAGAGCAGGCATGTGAGAAGGGGGAAACCTTAACCTCTGCGCTCTGAGAATCGGTGACAACGTTTGCAAGGTCCTTGAATGCTTCTGCGATCTTTCGCAGAGTTTTGTCACCGTTCCCTTCTGCCATCGAGAACGAGCTTTCTTGAGCACTCTTCCTCTACGCTGCGGCTGCGTTTGCTTCTTCGGGTTGTCTTATTAAGTCTTAACGACAACCTTGAAGCATCTTTGCTTGCGCTTCCAAGGGAATAATAATAACAAGGGGTCGGTGAAAATTTATTTTAGTTCTAAGAGAGGGGATGTATTTTATTAGAATTTCAAAGAAATGACTTTTTTTATATAAAAAAAAAAGTGTTAGTGATATTTCATCTTAAATCTTTTAATAGAATAAGTCGTGTGATATTTAATTAAGATTCTTTAAGAAATATAACAAAATTTATTATTTTAATTAAGATTTTCTATAACTTAAAACAAATATTTAAATATATAAAAATATAAATTTTGATGGATTATTTTTTAATATGAATTTCATTTGATTTTAGAATATGAATTAAGCCCAAATTCACATTTTAAGATGATAGTATATTCAAGATCAATCCAAAGGATTACCCACTATTGTTATCTACATATAAGGTCCAGGAAATGCGGGGTATGGGGAGGTATATTGGAAAAAATCTAAATCTTACATATCAGCTAAAAATAAAGTCAAGTTAAAGTATATAACTATTTTTTGAAGTTGAGTTAGGTCTAAACTCACTTTCTAATAATTAACTTCTTAGCATAAAATATTTATCAAACAATTTAACCCAAACTCTTGAGATTTTGCTAAACTATTTTCTTTATTTTTCTATTAGTTATCATATTTTCTTTTATTTCATCACACATACTCTCTTTTCTCTCTAATATTCAACACAAACATAAGATCTACTCAATAAAAAAGAGGTATCGATGCCAAAAAATAATATTATTCAAGATGTGTCATATATGTTTCTCTTATTCTTTTGAAAAAAATGTCAAATATATTCTTTCCATTAGTACTTTTTTATTTGTTTTCTAAATTAAATTAATATTTGTCTTATGTGTCAAGACTAACCATGTTTTCATTATATTTACTATATTCATCACTTGCCCAATGAAATGTTTCATGACTGTCCTCTTTAAGTTTGTTCATAACTCAATAACTCTTTTACAATTTTTTTACCATCATCACTCTATTCTAGTATATGTTTATTATTGCACATTATTTAACACATGTCATTCAATTTATCATTAAATAATTGTAGTAATTGAAAAAAAAAATGTATGATTTTAAATCTATTGTTCAAATCTAAAAAACAAGAATGAGAAGATGTTATTGCAAGACAGGTTAGTATAAGAGGATCTAAAACTATAATCAATTTAACTATTAAAAGATTAAAAAAATTATATTGGTTGTACTTTTTTTATCCAAGCCACAACATTTCTTATCACTTTTTTCACCAACTCTTGTAATTTTGAATGTATTTTTAAAAATTCACATAATTCTTTTAAATCTTAAAAATTTATAAAGTCATTTGAAATCCTTTAAAATTTTATGATATAAATTCATTAAAATCCAAATAATCATAAAAGTCTTGTAAAGAAATTTCTTAAATCATAACATTCGTAAGTAATCTTTAAAAATTACATGACTTTTTTATGTTAAAATAATATTTTTAAATCATACTTCAATACATCCCTCTTTAGTTTTGGGTTCTTGATTACTTTTTGTGGGTTTCATGATACCACATAAGATGCAATAACTTCTTTTTTTGTTCTATTGGTAGAATCCAATTTAGGTTGTTGGATTTTACTTGCAGAAAAAAGCTTTTCTTTTTTTCTCAAATCACATTAAAAATTAATATTTCTTTTGAAAAAATGGAATTTTAAGGGTTCTTCACTTGGAACCCAACTTCTAACATGGAAAACTCTTGAACAATAATAGTAATAGATTAGGTGAATATGAGTTTTTGAGATCAATAACTCCTATTAAAGATGCTCTTATATATTACTCCATGCGTCTCAAAATAATAGCAGTTTTATGTTGTTTTACACAAATAAAAAAACAATGAATAGATTAAAAAGAATAGTAATTTTACAAAATTAACCTTATATTATTATTAATTAATTTATAAGTTTTGTTGTCCACCATTAATATTATAAGAGATATAAGTAAAAAAAATAAATTAATGTCACATTAAAAAACTTAATAACAATTATTTTGAGATAATTTTTCTTCTCTTACACGATAATTATAATAGAACAGAATGAATAATATAAAAAATAAAAATAAAATTTTAGTTTTTGTATTTTTAAGGCTAAAATATCATTTTAACTCATTATGTTTTAGTAATTTTTATTTTTATATTTAGTGTTTTTAAGTTTAAAAAATGAGTCAAATTTATCCTTCCTAGTTAGTTTCACACTAAAATCATTAATATCTTACATTTCCAACAATTCATTTCAACAATGATAGTTAAACATCGTCACAATGTGATCTAGAACAAATGATATATTGGAAACATTTCAATAAACATAAATGTAGGTATTCATGTTTTGACGAATATTTCGCATCAGTGAAAAAAAAAACACAAACATAAGAATTTGTATTTGGTAATGATATTTTAAATATGTTATGAAAGTGGTATTATAGACACCAAACACCTATTTCGTAAACAAGATATAAAAAATAGTTACATAATTGATATTCTAGCACACCTTACATATACCTGTCTTTTTGAATACCTATTGAGTAACCAAAATATGATACTTTCATAATGCTTAACCTGTAATACATTAAAAAAATAATTACACAAGATATATTCTGCACACCTTGTGACATATGTTTTCTGTTTTCATAACACCTATCTTGTAAGCAAGATATCATACTTCTGAAATACTCATTCTATAATATATTCAAAAGCAATTATGGAACATATAATCCAGAACAAACTATGAGAGAGGTATCTTGGGAGTCGCACATAAATATTAAGTAGAAGAGGATATAGGTTAATTGCTACAAGGGTGTAAGAAGAAAAGGCCTATTTGTATTCATTGGCCCAAAGGGTGATTCCCACGTTGGGCTAACATCCACACAATTTGCAGATCCAACTCCCTGCCTTAGTATACTATGTCACGTTCATGAGGAAAGTAAAATATGGATTGAATACGTGACTTGGGCCATGGAATGGAAAAACAACTCCAATTCAATCTTGGGAGATATTTTTTTATTAGGAATCTAGGAGATTGAGAATAAGTCAATTTATCATGTACAATAACATCTAAAGAATAAATAGCAAGTTTAAAAAAAGGCTTTTGTTCCTTATAATTTTAACATTTTTTTTTATTTTTGTCCTTGTAAAAAATAATTTTATTCTTTACAATGTTTCTTTTATTTTTCGTCCTTAAAATATTTTAGATAACTTTAAATATTAAAAAAATGATTTGAACAGAAAAAAATATCATCTAAAATACTTTAAAGACAACAATAAAACAAACACATTTGGTAAGGATTAAGCTGAAAAAAATACAAGAATAAAAATTAAAAAAATATTAAATTACAAAGGACAAAAAATATATTTAAGTCTGAAAAAAAAAACTCAATAACATAACAACATTTAAGATAGAGATGTAATTAAGATTACAATTACTTTAAAAAATAAATGGGCTTACAATTTCAATATAAAATCAAATTGGATTATTTTTTATACATGATATTAGTATGAATTATCTTTTTCACTGGTTAATCTCCTCAACATAATTTGGATGACCATCTCACCCATTTTTTTTCATTAACTATTCATTAAACATATCTTATAATGGAAAATTTAAATTCCTAGAATTAAAGTTTCAAAATGGATTAAATTAACACTAACTTAATTTTAAATGATTAAATTTAAAAATTTTCACTCTCTAAACATAACTTTATTCATTTATTTATCTTTCTTCCACACTAAAGTTGTTACTAAAGAAAATTTATAATATTTAGAGAATATAATTTTGGTTTCTTGCTGGAAATAAAAATATATTAATAATTATGAGAGAAAACAATTATAATCAGTGCCGTGACAATGGTAAGGCCAATTAGGCCATTGCCTTAGGCCTCCCACCAAGACCTTAATTTTATATGTATTTATAAAAAATTAATTTAAATTTAAATTATTAGGTAATATATTTTATTTTATTATTTATTACTATTCTGTTAATAAAATTATAAAATTTTAATATATGTACATAGATAGATATATTATAAATCACTTGAGAAGTTTATAATTCATTTGAAAATTATAGAAAAATTAGTTTCCATTTACTTTAAATTAAAAAAAATCATATTAAAATTAATATAGTGATTAAATTTTATGAAAAGAATATGATGTATATTTTGATGGAAATGAGAGTGATGAGAATACACATTTTTCTTATTGTAAAATATAAAATTACTTTGTACTTTTTATTTGAATCATAATAATTGAGAATTGTAAAAGAAAATAAATTGAAAAAAAAATATTTATCTTCAACTAAATTTAAGTTTTAATGAGATATTATTAATCTTAACTTTTCTCCCTAATTTGATGATATTAAAAGAAATACTAACACAAAATTAATGTCTTATTAAAGTATATTAAAAAAATAATCCTTTTTATATGCATCTAATGTTTATAAAATATAATTAATAATAGTTGTTATTGTTGTCATTGTCAAAAAAATATTTAAAATTAATTTTTTCTAGATTTAAGTTGAGATCATTTATATTGTAAAATATAGTAGAATAAATTACTATTGAATCAAATGTGAAAATATTGCTTGAACATTAAATTTTAATTAACAATTTTTACACAAAAAGTGAAAAAATAAAATAAAAATAGATAATTAAGATTCACAGTACAAAATTTGCCTTTTGCCTAAGGCAAAAAACATATAGACACGGCCCCTGATTATAATTATACTAAAAAGTATAAAAGAAATATGTTAATTAATATTATATTTAAGATTATCTTCTATTTTTTGCTCTAAAATGATATCATACTTAATAACAGTTTAATCATTTGATCACATAGATTCTTTAATATTAACTTGATACTTGACTCATTTTCTTAAGTTTGACCACCTTATTTAACATTACATAGCATTTAATTTCTGAAATCACATGACCTACATTAACACAAACATGCATTATGTACACTTAATGTAATTCATAATTGATCTCCTCACTAGACATGAGAAGAGGATGATGTTAAACCACCAAACACCTATCCCATTCCTATAAATATCTCCATCGTTACCTTTACTAGGCATGCTTGATTATACTCATAATATCGTTATTATGCCAAACTAACTTGAGCGACAAAACTTGTGCAAATGCATCCCCACAACACCCACAATGAATCAATGACCCTTTCAACATTGATAGACTCCACCGACCAAAAGAGTTCTAGTGGCACTTGCAAACCCACCATGTACTATAATGCATTCAAATTGTGCAAAGAAGGGTTGATTTATTTAATTAGTTAAGTTAAATGTAAATAATTTTAATAAAATTATTTTTGAATTATTGAATATAATTAGATGTATGTTGAAATTAATTTCAGTCGTAATTTTACATTAAAACGCATATTTTTTTATTAAAAAGATATGAATATTGGTTTTTGTCCCGTACCAATGGTGGTCCTGTACGAAAAATCTAGGGAAAAATCTTTTCGTAAATTTCAAGCATTCATTTTTTTTTCTTTGTATAACAGCATACTCAACTTTGGTGCTTAGTGACCACTTGTTTTCAAAATACTAGAGCCTTCTTTGGAATACATTCCCTACACAAAACGTCAATACATTGCCATGCGCACTTATTAATCGTGCTATGATATTCATGCCTGCAAGTCTGCAACTAAAATAGTTTCGAATGAGTTAATAATTTATATCTTTAAATTGGTATAATAAACAGCTTCGTTTCATTTCAACTCTGATTTCAATTCTACTTCTAATTCTTTGTTCCCATTGCAAAGAATTTAAACGTGCAAACGATCCAAAACAGCTATGAAGTGTATCAATTTCCAGAATTAGTGTTCTGCATTCAGTCACAACACTATTTAACTATGATGTTCTTACCGAACAGTACAATTCTCTCTCACAAATCAAGCACAGCTCTAACCTTAATAAAAAATCATGCCGTGACAATAACCTTATACACAAATCACTATCATTACATACATGTAATATATACCAAAAAAAACTAAAGAAAAATAAAAAAATAAAAAAATATAATGTAAGTAGTAATAGTAGTAGTAGTACTTAAGGATTCGGCTCTGCACAGCTCAGTCTCAATTTGGTCCCAAGCGGCAGCTACCCCAACACCACAAACTTAAAAAAAAAAAACTCGCATAAAAATTCAAACCCCACAATGAAAAATCTAACTTTGGATCTCCCTTGTTTGCTTCTTGTTTTAACTAGTCGAAGACAAAGTGGACAAGGTAGTGGCAGAGGAAGTTCTGCTGGGGGAAGGTGAGGCATTGTTGTTCTTCAACACCACCGTTGGTAAAATGCTGGTTTTTCTTCTCTCTTGTTCCTTAATTAACTCTCCCCCAAACAACTCCAACTTGTCCATGTTGGTGTTCTCCGCCACCTTCTTCCCCTTGAACAAAAGGGACTCAACGTTCTTCTGTGCCAACATCTCCTCCGAAATAGATAACAAATCCGACGCCGTTTTGCAGGACTTGGCTTGTGTGCCCTTGTTTGCCATGATTCCGTTTGACTGAATTCTCACATAATTGCTCATCCGACACTCACCAAATGCCATCGATACGGCTTGATCAACCTGCATTATTTTATTTTCATTCCCATTAGAATCAATATCTAAACCAATAATTAAAGTAAACCAACTCATACAATTTCTTTTTTATTGTGAAACATGTCGCATGTGTTTGTTAGGTAGTTAACACATTTATTACTCTCACCCTACCTACCATTGTAGCATATAATGTTATCTTTAATCATAAATAAAAACATTGAAATTTAACTTAAAAACAAATTATAAATTGTAATGTGTCATGTATAATATAATTAAAAATGCACAAACCTCAAATTATGCATTTTAATTTATAAAATAAGAATGCACATAAAAAGAGGAGAATAACTGAATTTGGTAATTCTTTTTGGTTTCTTACCATATCGGAAGCTCCTTCGCCAGCGATCCTTACGAAGCCAGAGGGTGACTTAACGGCGTTAAAGTCTGACTCTCCGTTACCGAGGGAGAGTACGAGGAGGTCGGAAACGCCGTTACAGAACGGGAACTCGTGTTTGTTATTGAGCACGTGCGTGATGGCGGCAGCCGTTGGATTGTTCATGGCGACGCCTCCATCGACGGCGACGATCCTGGTCCTGCCGTCGACGGACAGCATCTCGGTGGGGCCCGCAGAGGAGGGGTCCGCTGACGTGGCGGCGCACACGTCGCGCATCTTGAAATCGAAGCCGTCCACTTCCAGCGCGTCGGCGCGCGAGAAAACGAACGGTGCGCGCGTGACGAGGTCGTAGCACGGGATCAGCACGGGCTTCACCGTGTCCTTCAGCGTGCACTCTCCAAACGTCTTGCGGAAGAGCTTCTCCGCCGGCCGGAGAACACGACGGAGAATCCCCGACCGCCGCGAGATCCTGCGGCGGTTGTCGGTGAGGAACCGCAGCGCCTCCTCGGCGGTGCACAGCGGCCGGCCGTCCTTGCCGCGCGTGAAGAGCAGTGCGGCGAGGACGCCGCCAATGCCGGAGCCAGCAGCGGCGTCGAAGAAGTCGGCGACACGAGCGTTCGCTTCGCCGGACTTGCGGCGGAGGCAAGCCTCGAGGTGCGCGAGGGACTTCGCGGCGAGGATGCCGTCGGTGGCGCCGGCGCCGTCAATGCAGAGGATGCGGACCTTGCCGGCGGCGTGTTTCACCGGTTTCGCGTCTTTCAGCGGAAAATTAACCAAATTGGTGCGATTTTCGGTGTGGCCGTAGCCGAAAAGGAAATTGTTCTCCAAAATGGAAAAGATTTCGTAGGTGAGCTTGTCGACTTCGAAGTTAGAGTCAATCATGTTAAGGTTCATTGAAGATGCGGACATTGTTGCCATTTCCTGCAATTCGAGTGAAGAAGCTTTTTGTTTTTGCTTTTGAAGGGGATTTTGTGTTTGTGTTTGTGTTGTTGACGAAGAAAGGAGTGGAAGGGTGGGTTTATATAGTGAGGAAAGAGAGTGAGTGAATGAAGAACATTCCTATGGTGGGCGATTAATTGCCACGCGATTTGTTTTTTTTTTTTTTTGAGTTTAATATTGGGAAGGAGTGAGGGAGGGAATTGTTTTTGAGATGGATGAAACTGATGGTACTTTAATAAGAGATTAAAAAAGTAAACTAACAATTTCATGTTTGTTTTAAAGATTTTAATAATTAAATTTGTGGTTGAATGACATTTACTCATTGTTCAGTTACTTGTGATATTACTTTCAAATAAGAATCAAAGTATTACTTCCATAGTATAGGATTTTTTGCACAGTTCATTTTTGAAGTGGATGAATCTACATCATTAAGAATAGATTTTATACATTAAACTATAAAATAAAATGTAAGTTGAAAAAAATTAAACCGTTTGACTTAAAACTGCATGACTGTACAGCTTTCTTTTTAATTTGTAGGTGATCTTCATCCGACTTGGGTAAGTTATATTAATTGTTAATACAAATTTGCATTACCCAAATTACCAACACTCTAATTCTAGTTAAAGAGGACAAAAAAAATTACAAGAATTCCCAATATTGAGAGTTTTAAAAGATGGAAGGAGTGTTCCATAAAAAAAGAGATTGAAGGAGTGATGGAGGGAATTGTATTTGAGATGGGTGAAACTAATCGATGGTGAAGATCCGTTGAAAGGAAAGTAAAATTACGAGACCACAAACAAAGTTGCAATTCAACGACTTTATAGTATGAATGAATTTAAAATTTTGCTGGTGGGCACAGTCTTTCTCTTTCGTTAGTCTCTCCTTCTTTTTGTGTTGCACCCTTTTCTTCCGTGCTGTTGTTTTCAATTCAGATTATAAATTTTAAAACTTAGTGGGGGGAATGTCATGGTGTTACGGAACTCTGTTCTTCTTATTCTAATGTTTGATAACTATCATATTGTGATTACCGTTATTTAAATAAAAGTGTTTTTTTCGGGTGAGGGGGATCAGAGGGATAAGAAGATGTTGAAGTTAAAACTATTAGCTTTTAAACATCACATTTGAAACATGAAAAATCACATTCAAAATGTAAAACCAAACACACTATAAATTGTGTTTGTGGGTTTAATGTTGTAAATCTTCTACTCTAATCAAACATTCATCACCTACTAACAATCCCGTTCCTAAAAGAAGTCCTTTTAAGATTCCAAAATCTTATTTAGTGTCAAGTAAACATGAATTTGAGTAAATATTCATGAATCTAACCAATTTACACATATTTTATTCTAATGAGTTGCTTTTGCATTAAAAATGTGTATATATCAATAATTTTATGACAAAACGTCAATCATTTTTATGAAAAATAGATTAAAATGACCCATAAGCTATTTCTTTAATGACATTATTAGATTTATTAATTTAGACATATGTAGGATGGTTTATATAATTTTTCGGCGAGTACTTATAATTAAAAAAAATAATAAGAAGAAAAAATATATTGAGTTTCTTCATCGATTAAAATCAACTTGAACACTTCATTTCTTTTTAGAAGCTCTTTTCATTTAACTTTTTTAGAAGTTAAGGTGTATAAGTTGTTTTAGTTCATTACAATTATATATATTTCTCTCTTATAAGTACCTATAATAAAAGGTTATCCAAATTGACCATAAACATTACACAAAATCTCTTATGTTGTGTTTGGTGGTAAAGAGATGACAAAAAATAGAAGGAAGGGGGCACATAGATAGAATGGAGGAAAAAAACTGAGTTTGTTTAATATAATACGTATTAAGGTAGAAATTAAAAAAAACAGTAATGGTTCCACTCGAATTATTATCATGCAAAATGGCAAAAAATTGCAGAATGACTCTACTTAATCAGTTTTTACAACTTGTAATAGATTTTGCATGAATTTCCAATTCTTGAATACGCAACCAGTCCTGCTCACACGTGTGTATGTAAACATATTATGGACACTCTAGCCACCAGGTCCCTTGCGCCTACTAGCCCGAGGTCTCATAGTTTCCACGTTTTCCTTTCTTGGACTGTTTCAGGTCTCTGGCTAGTGGCTACTGCTATCATTGTCATTCACATTAAGTTTCACTTTTTTTTTATTAATTAAAAATTTTATTTAACTTGTTTAAATAATTTTTTAAAAATTCATAAAATCTCATGTAAATTAGTCAATTTTTTTCACAATTAGAAAAACTCTAGTGGGTTATTAGTTATTTCTTTTAATCAATAGTATAACACTAACATAAATATTTGTAGAGATTTAATTAGATCAATGTACTGATAATGTGCAAAACTTTTACATGTCAATTGTGAATAAGATGGTTGATTTTTGTAAAATTATTTTAAAATTCCATATATAAGATTATTTTTAATTGAACGATAGTGTTTAAAAAAATTATATTTATAATAGGAGTAAATAAAATTAAACTATATTTGTAAATGTTAAACCTGAGATAATCCTTTCATACATTTTTGGAGAAAAAAAACTTTAGGCATATGAAAGGAAAAAAAAAATAGAAGACAAGCATTAATGAGAGAACGTGCACTTACAAGTTGCAAGACAAAGAATTATGATCGTGCGCCATATATACTAGTACTAGAAATAAATTAATGGAGTGAATCTTGTAACATTAAAATCTCTTATCCACTCTACGAAATTTGTACTTTCAATTTTCAATGAATGGATACTAGGAAAGCTGTCAAGATACACATATATCTAGCTAGTGATGGCTAATAGTATTAATTTTTATTCCCGAGAGTAAGAATCCCAACATTTGATGCAAAATCCGGAGTAGTGTTACCTTACATTCCTCAATCTCTCACTCTTCGTTTGTTATCCTTGTTTTCCTACGTACGAAACTAATAATTTGGTTCGTGGCATTAAAATCCAGCTCTCAGCTAACACCAAGCAAACAGAAAGAAAAGGCGTTAACGTTAGCAGTCCTTAACCATTCAACGCTTCAATCAATTACGTGAAGTTATTTTAGATTAATGAGTGATTTTGACTTTGAATTTTAGATTTATAATTTCATTAAATACTTAGGGAAAAAAAAGTTTCAATGCTGATAATGTTGGTCCTATCCAAGGTTTTAATTATCCATGATCCCAATTTGTGATGTTTATTATATTGATCCTATCCAAGATTTAATACCATAATTTGGATTGCAATATCAAAAATTTTAAATCATCTACAATCACAATTAGAATCACATCGATTATATTGATATGTAATTCATGATGATGATATCAATAAATACGACAAAATTATAACACGAGACGGTAACAAATATTTAAAACATTAATCTTATTGAATTGAAACAAGATTCTCTTGTCTATTTGATCTTTTTGGTTGATATTTAATTTGGACATTAATGTTGAGGATGAGATTCGCTATGACACGTCTTGCTCAGCGCCATTGCCCTTGGTTGCATACACTACTGTGAGGGTCAGAGGGAAAATCTGAGTAGGGCCTCTCAGAAAGATGTGGTCTGAGCCTGAGATCTTACCAATAACTACGTAGGCTTCTCTCTCTGCCTTTCCCTATACAGCCTGTTGCTTCTCTCTCTACCAAAAAGTGCTCTTGCATGCATTGTACGGTCGTACCGACATTCAGCTGCGGCCAAATATTTTCTTTTCTTTTCTTTTATCTTCACTTTTTTCCATACTACTCCTTCTTGTCTGCTTTTCTGCAATCCCTACTTTGGTTTAATCGTTTAATCAGTTATAGACCTATGATCTAGAAAGATTCTTATACCAATTAGGTTCCTATAATGTAGATTGTGTCAGGAAATTAAATTAGTTATGCTTTTATGTGTCTGCATGTTCATTTTAGAATATTTTGTCATTTTCAAAGATAAGTCTTATTTCATTTCATCTTTCGCAAAACTAAAAAAGAATAATAATCTTTATTTTTTTTTCAAAATTATTCTCATATGCTCATAGGTCTACTTTTTGATTAAATTAAATAAAAAAAATTAATAGAATAACAAAAATTTAAGTATTTTAGCAAGTGACAATTTAGTCAAATTTCTCATTTCTTTATAATATAATATATTGTGTTTTTTTTTCTATATCTCTTCGTTACATCAAATATCATATCACAACTTTTTTCTATTTTTCTTTTTATTGTACAAGAATTTGTACATATATATGGCATAAATTCAATTACTCATTTTTTTATATCAATTACTGATTTCTTTTGTTTAAATCGGCTCGAATTTATCATATTCATGCTGAGACCTATATGATCACACCTAGATGTGGGACTATTAATTGAAGACTTCTAAACTTTCTGATGTTCTTGTCTTTATGGCAAAAAAAGAAAACAAACAATATACCAAGATTACCCTAATACAAATTAAGCCATGCCTATAAGTCCCACTGTTCATGAACCGTATATTTCCATTTGGATCTATTGGCATTGCCGTACAAACAATTGAAAGTTCATACAGCTAAATCATAAAGACGTGATTCTAACCCTCTCTTCCTCTTTCTTCCATTCATTCTCTCGATTTTTCTGTTGATATTTTCAGAAAACGATATATCTATTTCCAGTTTTAATAGTTGACCCAGGCCCCCCCTCTCTCTAAAATACAGTTTCAATGCTCAATGACAGTACTCCTCACAAACCGTACCACATGAGTCCATGAACGTGTACCAGTGTACCAACTGCCAAGTGCTTAGCTGTGGTGAACAGACTCATGCTAGCTCTTCTATGACCCCAAAATCATAGAAAAATCACATATATCATATTCATTTTTTTTTCTTTTGCATAGAATTTCTTCAAGTGATAATTAAAGATTAGTCCCTTAAAGTTTAAAAATTTATTTAAAAAATTGATCTCTCTTAACATATTTTTTTATACATAATACTAGAGATTATATTTCTGATCAAATATTTATTAGATATAGTTCTTTGTTACTCGTATCATATTCTATTGGTTATATCGTCTCAAATTACCAATACATAAGATGAGGAATGGAAAAAAAATCTGGGAAAATAAAAGAGAAAGAGGCCAAAAGAGATTGAAATCACACGGTTTTGTTGGTACATTAGCATTTACGATTTGGTTGGTGATGGAATTGATATTTGATGGGCTTCGATACTTTTGAGATGGAAATTATAGATGTGTACTTGTTAGGGAGAATGACAAGTAGTCAAATACTTACACATGGGGTCAATTGAAGGACGAAGGTCACAATTTAAGAGCTGTATGAGCCAGCCATGGTGATAAATTACCAAGAGCTATCAAAGGAATGAAAGGTGAACTGTTTTCACTCTGTCGGCGGCACATGAATTATATTGTGCATTAATTACTTTTTGGTTGCTAGTATATTTGTATGATCTGACGAATTAGA
Organism: Glycine soja; assembly: GCF_004193775.1. Taxonomy (NCBI): domain Eukaryota; kingdom Viridiplantae; phylum Streptophyta; class Magnoliopsida; order Fabales; family Fabaceae; genus Glycine; species Glycine soja. The sequence goes on along the minus strand of NC_041010.1, from coordinate 1,733,476 downwards.
CCAAATGGGACTTTCAAGCATGTTGAAAATATTTGAATGTTATGGGAAAAAATATAGTTCATTTTATTCTATACTTGTTCATTAATCCTAAGTCACTAGAGAGGGTAGCTACTTGCTTGTTCATTTTATTCTGGATCCCTTTCCTAATGCTCTGGAGCTACGTGGGCGTGTTGAAATTATTATTGGATATTTCAAAATATGTATAATGGGGGAACTAATGGCAAAAATAATTTTTATGGTTGACTTTTAAATGTCAAAGAGCCAAAAAGTAAGAGTTGACTCATGCTCTGTCTTCGAAAAGTCATACCTTCCATCATTTTCCCCTTAATTTGGTAGAGATATTATATAACCATGCTAGCTGCACATGTTTGAAGTGTGAACCAATATATCAATAGACCTTTCTATTTCCAACAAATTAACTGAATACTTTTCTTCAAGTTTTAACCATAATTTAAAATTCATCGAACGATCTAATAAAAACGAGTCACTATCTCTGGGCATGTAAGTTTTGCCCTGGTAGGAGCCCAATTCTTGCTTCAGGTCAAACATTGATCTATTGCACTTAAACGTGTTAAATCATTGTGATCACAAAATTAAGTTGAATAACTTGCAATCACATTTCGCCATCCATCGTTTTCAAGTTGTCGTCACACAATTACTGCCGGAATTAACAAGGATTCCCGGGAGTGATTGAACGAACTCAATGGGTCCTCCAATGTGACAGCAAAATCATAATCCAAAATCTCACCAATAACTTAAAAGAGAAACATGAAACCACTCGAGGGTGAAATGTTTCGCTTTTCATCGTTCCTTAGATAGCGGGGTCAAAAAAATCATAACAACATATATTTTTACGCACAGTATCGTACATACCTTGCCTTGCTTTTCACATAATTATATATATATGTTTAATACTTTAATTATACTCCCAATAATGGGTCCATATATGATATTACTTTCGTTCTAAAATAATCATCATATTTAAAAATAAGTATTATATTAACTTTTTAATGTAATATTAATTGTTTTTGTATGAATAACCCTGATAATTTTCACACTAATTTTTTAATGTAATACTAATATTATTCTTTTTCATTTATTTAATGAATTTAGTTTTTTTTTAAAAATTATACATGTATTAATTTTTTTATTATCTGTAAGACACTTGTTTTAGGACGACTAAAGTATATGTCACGTTTAATTGATAAAATAAAAATGGGTTACTTTCCTGACGATTTCCTCGTAGAGTCACCGACGGCCAAGTGCAATGGTATTGGAAAAAAGAAAAGAAAAAAAAAGTTGAAAACGTTGCTAAGGACATTGGCATGAACCAACAAGAAGGGATATGTAACAATCTTGGGCATGTATGTGGGTAGGGACACCGCCAAAGCAAGCAAAAGCGTTAGGTGAGAAATGAAATGAAAATAGAATTTTAATTTATGCATTTGCATGTCAAACTTAATTAGAAGCTAACATTGTCGCCACCAAGTGTTGTCGGGGGCCACAATCATCCATAATCTAATTAATTAAGATCAGGCTTCTTTCTCACCAGACAAAATGGGTTTGTTTAAGGGTCGCTGATTATGGGCTTAGACCTTTAATCATTCAGGTTTGTTAGACTTAAAATATGTGAGCCTGAATAAAGTGTGTTAATAGTGGGAAAAATTGGCCTTGCCCACGCGCTTGTATGTGTACACATTCCATGGGGACCTTGCTTTTTTCTTGTCTCTTGAAATATCCAAATCTTTGACTCGGGGGAACATGCACAATTGTATTAGTCATGTCTTTCTTAATTGGCTGTACTGTTTGCTTGCTGTAAGAAACCAAGGATTGAATTGGGTATATATGGGTAATAACTTATAAAATTGAACTTAATTTTTACTAAAATTTTACACTACCATTTCATATCATTAACATTTTATTCTCTCGTGTAATTTTTCTTACACTCATTTTTTTTAATAATTTGATTACATATGATGATGATGATGATAATATTCGGAAAAGCATTGAGTAGTCTGAAATATGTACTGAAAAAAATATTAGTAGATAAAATTCATTTCTATCTTATCCCAACAACTTACCATCCTTTTTAAGTTTACATCATTATGTGCAATTTAAATAATGAACACAAACTTTTAAAGAGCTTAACAAATAACAACTATATATAGTACAACCATTGGAAATCTTAAATTCATATACTAAAAAGTCCTACTTTTGGAATTTTCTTGGATGTGTTTATTTCAAACCTTTACAATGTACACGTGCAAAATGAATACTCTTTGTGCAGTTAATATCCTAACAGTTTAAAACTAGTAGGTTTATCCGTTTATATTTATTTTTATTATTCTTTCATATAATGAATTTAGTTTTAGGAGTAAAAATTACTATAAATAATAATAAAAATTGACAGAAAATTATAAATAATAATTTTAGGAACAATTGCAGACCATACCGTTTATTTATAGTACAAAACACTTAATTATAGCCAGCCCAACATAAGGGTACTAGAGTTTCTTTCTTTCTTCTTCTTCTTTTTTTTTTTTGAAAGTTGGTGATCAACCTTTTTCTAGGAAATCTCTTGAGTTCATATTTCTTTGCATGGGCCTTTCTACCTGCTGCTTCTTTAGAATCTTAGGATGTCATTTTCCCTGACAAAATTAGAGTGACATGCATTAATTAGTTACTATTTTATTTTAAAAAAAGGCACAACTACCAATTCAAGTAGTATTTCCTATTTTCATTATCGTTGTTTGCTACAATGCCGTGTGATAAGTCACACTTTAATGTCATTATCCTTGCCGTTTAAATGCTACGCAGTTGCTATCATCTTGTAACTGTCTGTATGATATTCAGCACTGTGCAACAACATTTATTTCGTGTTGCTGCTACTTTCACTAGTATTTATAGCTGTGATAGCAAAATATATATAACTATGACGACAATTGTAATTTTTTTTTTTGAATAATCCAAAGAAAATTTTAAGTATAAAGGATACTTCAACTCTCAGATAAATCAGTTTACTACTAACAAAGTAATCGATTCAAGTAATTACGTATTGGATTTTTCTCAAAGTAAATTTTCATGTTTAAACTTTGTATAAAAAAATGTTTAATTGTTTATTTGGTCCCTACATTGTACATTTTAGTTTTTATACTTCAAAATTTTTGCGTTTTAGTTTTTATATGGAGAAATTTTTTTTATGTTCTAGTTTTTGTCTTTAGGTATCAATTCAAGTAGCTCTGTTGTTGGATATAGGTTCTTTAAAATTGTCATAAAATAGAAACTAGCAATGTAAAAGTGCTGGAAATTTTCTGGCAATTAAAAAGGTTCATGGTTTTTGTGGCAGTTTTATACAAGTTTTATGGTGGGCTAAAATTGATAGAGTTACTTGAATGGTAACTAAAAACAGAGATTAAAACACACACACAAAAAAACCGTATAAGAACTAAAACATTTTTTTTTAGATACAAGAACTAAAATGCAAAGTGTGAATAAGTGTAGAGAAAAATTGAGTAATTAAACCAAAAAACATTACTGTTAGAAGAGTTAATTTTACTATATTTATAGATCTTTCCAACTCGATTAAAATGTATATATGATCTAAAAAAACAAAATTAAGCCACCATATACACTCTAGTTATATATACACCAATATGATTCTTAGTAAATATATAATTATACATCAACTTGTTATATATACCAATATGATTCTTATTAATTTATTATGCACCAACTTGTTTGTCAATTATATACTTTGAGTAATCTTCACAAATTCTTCTGATTTCTGTACGTCTATTTTTTTCTAATTATATTGCATGTTGTTCGACCATGCTTTTTTCCACCAATGTTTTGATTTGGTGATAAATCTATAACTTGCATCAGGTTCTCAGATAGATATTTTTTTGGTTGATAAGTTTATAGTGTTGAAATAAACTTTATCAATTGTAAAAAAATATATAATGACACAGTTTAACAAATTATATTACTGCAATGAATTAAAAGAAAGATAACATAAGTTAAAAACAATTTTGATATCCCAAAAAGTTATACACGTACTTAGAAATAAAGGTTAATAATAATTTATAAATACATTTTTTTCTTAACTTCATTGAAATATCTGTTATAAATAAAACTGTGAAGTTTCACATAAGTGTCAAAATAAGCAATACCTTTAAACATAATGAGCCTAACAAAGAAAAACTGATCCCTAATTAGATCTCAACTTTTCATTTAAGGACAAAACTTTGAAGGCTCACATGAGAGCCAAAGCCCATAATACATGGAATGTGATCATTCAAAAGATAGAGAAAAGAACACGACAACAAGCAAACAACTCCCAACCGTCCATAGATCAACCCCTTTATTTTTTTAGTTATTTTAATTTCACCCTGTTTGGGTCATTTTATATCTGCAATCGCTATGATATATGAATAATATTGTCTCATGTTATTATACATATGAAAATTAGGAAATAGATAGAAAATATTAATAGCCTACCAAAAAATAAAAAAATAATCTGTAAACATGTTCATTTAAAGTCAAAATAAAAAAATACTCTGGCTGTTGTTTTGCTCCTTCCAATCCTAAGCATAGCATATTGCTGAACTACTTAAATCAAGTTTTTTTTATTTATTTATTTGTGTTTAGGTCGCCCTCTATTACTGACTACTTTTCTTACTTAACGAATAAACCATGCATAATCAAGAACAGAATGAAAGCGACCAAAGCAAATACCTCCCTTTAAGTATGTTAGCATTGAATTTTAAAAATTACCAATCACAAAGTTGTTTACGTGGAAGCTGAAGAAACAAGTAATAATAATCAAATATTTTGCTTAAAAATTTTGTTCTAGAGGAACACACAACCTACGCTAAGGGAGGTGCAACAGACAAGATTCATATATAAACAAATATTTGTATGTGTTTTATGTGGGATAAAAAGCCAGGTTAAATATAGTTTAAATAGTCTCACATGTCGGATGGTTCAGCACAAGAAGCAAAAATGGGAATACTATATACATTTCATCATTACCATATACCCATGGCATTATTGCATTGCATTGATCTTATCTTGCACACATCTTATACGGAACAAAATGTGTTAAATATTAAATGACATTGTACACACACAAATACCTTCTAGATATGAATAAAAAAACTACACGTGTGAGGAGGAGAAAGGCAAAAAAGACATGATTCCGAGAAAGACCAAAATAGGGAAGGTGACATTCTTGGACTGAAGAACCTTTCTCGACCAGTGCACAACACGCATACATAAAATATGAAATAATAAGGTTAATTTATTTTATAATAACTTTGGATCACCATAATATTAATGCAGAATATCCATCAACAAATAATTTTAATAATAACTAATTTTTATAAAAAAAATTGACTAATTACTTTTAGTTTTAAAATTTTTTTGAATCACATTTTTTTTTACAAAATTCAAATTTATATGAATGTTAAAAGGAGGGGTTGGTATTTTTATAATTTTATATGAATGTTGTTGTGATTTTTGTATTGGTGTGTAGTTTGGTTGGGGCAACAAAAATGTAAGGCTGAGATGCATGTACCAGAGGTATATAGGCTATAGAATGCGGGCCAACAAGGGTCTGGTGGGAGATTCCTTACCGACACTTTCACTAATGGGATATGCTAATGCAAATATTGCTAGCTATGTGCTGAGCTGGTGAATCTTGGTGCAGATTACGTTGCATTGAAGGGGAAACTTCAACGAAAATCTCATAGTGAATTTTTAAAAAGGAAAGGACTAGGATCTGTTTCTTCTTCTTTTTCTCCCCAAGTTGACTTAATAATTTCGGACGTGTTGTCTCCTAAACAGTGGATAATGTTTTCATAACTGCATGTACATCACAAGTGTTGGCATTATATAAATTGTACCATAATTCATAATAAAAACGTATTTTGTATTTGAGCTAGCTATATAAGATAATATAATTAACCTTTGATTTTGATTCGTGCCAATAAATTGTGAGGAAACTTTTGTTTAATAGTTAAATTAATTTCAGTGTAATTGTCCCCTAAAAGGAAAGTAATTTTTTTAATCATAACAACAATATCTTACACCTCCTTATTTATTGGTTGATTTATAAAATTTTGATGAATACATAAGTTAATTTTTATGTGATAAATTTCTTGATTTTTCTAATAATTATCTTAAAAGTTATATACAATAAATTTGTTTATTGGTTAATGGAAAATGACATTGTATAAAAATTAAATTCAATTAAAATAAAGTTTTATTTGTTTATATTTTGGGGGAAGTTGGGGGAGGGTTTGATCATTGATAGCTGATAATGGACCCTTTCGTTTAAATTTTTAAAAAATAATTGTAAAAAAATTCTTTAAAATATATTTTTTTAAGAATAAGATATAATTTGCTTCTTAAAAAAATTGTATCATAAAACAAAAAAAATTATTTGATTAAAATTAACACTTTTTTTTTCACAAATAGGTTTAAACAAATAGATCCAATATCCTTCAACACAGAAAAGCCTTTGTAAGAAACATACTTGATTGTGAGAAGCAATCATACATTTGTAAGTTTCAGCCAAAACTTTTTTGTCCTCCACATTTTCCAGTGTGTGTGTTGTGATCTGTCTCCGTTTTCTAGTGGTAACTATGGTAACCATGAGTTAACCCTTGGGGGATTGCTAAAGTAGTGATTAGGCAAAGTGAAAAGTTAATATATATGTACAAATGCACTCGATACTCTAGTGGAAAAAGTAAGATAATCGGTTATTTTATTTTTTGGGATGAGAGTGTATAGCTGTATAAGAATTAGAGATTCAGTTACTGTATTTTCTAGGATGTGAGATACATTGACTTTTTCAACTTCGATTATTTAATCATATAAGTGAGCATTGAATGTTGATTTTTGCGGTGACAGCGAGCTATGCCTGCATTCAGAACTTTACATGGATCCGAGTTGTGTACTTCTGTTGTTTTTTTCGTCATATGGTGAATTAGGATTCACGATTCACGTGGGTTTCTGTACTGTGATTTGGACGTGGCCAGTTTAGGCAATTACTTAGCGTAACCCATTTTTTACTTGGTGCTACCCATATTTTTTAATTTCTCCTTATGCTTCTTCTCTCAAGCAATATCTCTCCCCTAAACCTCCACGACCACTGCACCTTACCTCCACTCAACCCATGATACAATTATGGTGGTGTGACCTGAGGTTGAGTTTGGAAAGCATCAAGGTTTATGGCTCACAATGATGCGTGTGGTGATGGTGGTGGGGGTGGGAGTGCAGTGGTGCATTTGGTCTGGTGTGGAGGTGTTTGCATGCAGTGGTGGTGAGTGGAGCCGTGGGGGTGCAATGCGTCTGCCATGGAGGTTTGGTAGAGAGGAAGCTAGGGTTTTTCTTGGGAGAAGAAGAATAAAAAGGGGATATAAAGAAGATAGAGGTGCACAAAGCAACCCATAGGGCGCGTTAAGTAATTCCCGCCAGTTTATCTTAAGATCTAAATGAGTTTGCGCCTGTTATATCCAACTCAATTGAATTGGGCTATTTAGCCCGATTTTTCTGACCTGAAAGTTTAGGGATTACTATTAGCACTAACTTTTTTCTCTTCGGATTGTCTGCCAGTTTTGTGTAAATTTGACAAGAATAACCTTCACAAAGACTAGTTTTTGTCATGTATTTAGACCAAATATACAACATAAACTAGTTAGAAATTGTTATAACAACTGTTATGTGCATTACATATCGCAGATATAAATGTTTTTATATAGCAAGCTAGACATTCGACAATAAGAATAAAGCCTAAAGGCTTGGGGTAAGCATTGAAAAAGATTATACAAGGACAAATAAAATTGGAAAAAGGTATAAAATCTTGATGCATGTTAATTTATGGAGAATTAAATAGTCTAAACACTTAATCAATTAACAAATTTTATTTTTCTTTGTCTTTCTCTTGAATCTAATCATGCTAACAGTCATATCAAATATTTATTCAACCAAACCTGCTCATAAGCAAATAATTATTCTCATCTTCTTTTTTCTTATGCTCCAAGGACTTTGTATCCTAGGAGGATGTAATCTATTTTTATTTAATTTGTTTTATTTGCTTATATTTTCCTCTTTGTGTTGTTTTTTTTATCCATTCAAATTAAACAAAATATCAAAAGATTTATAACATTCACACACTTTTCTCAACCAACTAAATTACACATCTTGATCTTCGTTGTTGTCTATGTGACATACATAAAAATATCAAATCTTTATTTCTCTTTTGATGTATACAACAAGAGAATAAATGTCCATAGATCTTTATTCAATATAGTTATTAGTCATACTCAAGCCTCAACATCATAACCCATAGACCATAGTACTAGTCTCAAAGCATATTTGGAGGTGCAAGATATAGTGAAGTAAAGAAGATTAATGTTTTACATTTAGAGTAAAACAACTTATTTTTTTGTCAAGTTACACACATGTAGGATTGTTCATGGATTGGTTCGGACTAAATTCAGGACTCAACTTAATTAAATTTGATCAGTTTGGTTTGATACAGTTTCACAATTTTTTTTAAAACTCAACCTAACTCATTCATGAACGGTTTGGTTCGGTTCAAATCAATGGTTTATCCATTTAATTTTTTTCTTCTTAAAACTATTATTTTATATCATGATTCATCGAAATATTCAATACAATTAACACAATATTATCAAATGTTTGAAAGTAGTAAAATTGATTTATTTAATACCATCAACATAATATTCTAAAACAGACTAATACAAACTAAAATAAAATATTCTTCAACGAGATTTACTATAATAATCTGAATCAATATTATTTTTCACAAACTAATTTATTGCAATAAGCTTTGTTGTAACCAAATTTGCTAAAACAAATGAACAAAGTATGATCCATTACTATTATAAACATGACGAAAAAATAAATATGAAAAAGGTTAAATAAATAACAATGTAACTAAAAGTAATATCTCACAAAGTTTTAATACTAGTAGTCCCAACACTTAGAGTCCTAATATTAGTACTATTTAAAGTCAAACCAAAAAATTTTAAATTTTTTTATTGATTCGATTTGTTTTTTATCAGATCTATAAACCTAAGCCCATGAATTAACCCGTACATAAACGAATTTGATCGATTCAATTCGATTTTGACCCAACTACATAAATGATACAATCCAAAACTATTCGAATCAGTTTGCATCAATTCAGATCCACGGACGACCTGTATTCGTGAACGCCTGCACATATGCATAATGCAAAGTGGCCTTGCCCTTTGTAACATTTTTTGTTTTAGTTTTAGTTTTTTTTAAAATATATATGATATTTAAAAATTAAGACAATTATTTTATTTAAAAGTTTGATTGTAGGAATAAAGATATTTAAGTATTTTAATTTTCATTAAATAATTAATTATCTTTTTATAGTATGGTTGTAAAGATAATGACATTATTTTTTTAGATAAATATTTCCCTTGATATAATCTTTATTGTAGAGGTATTACATTTTTCTTTCTACAATAAAATGAATGATAAAAATATGTCATGTTATATAAATTAATAATTATTTAATTGCCCCCTTGAAATTTAACTGTGCCTTTCTCCCCCACACATATGATTGCAAAAGAATATTCTTTCTTGATCAAGATTTCTAATTTCTTTCAAGAGATTTGTTAGAATTCAAATCATAGGTGAGTTGTTGTCTCTTAATCATAAGGTTTTCTCTATATAAGTATGAGTAAGAATTTAAACTCTTAATAATATGTTTAAATAATCCAACTATTCTAATGTATTAGAGTAAGAATTTATAAATTTTTAAAAAGCATTTAAATTCATAAGAGTCAATGAGAAATTAAATAATATAATTAAGATAATCAATACCATTTTTCAATCTTTTAATAATTAATTGATTGATTCTAAATTCATATCTTTCTTATTGGTTTTGAGTTTGAAAAAAAAATTAAGGCAAAAACAAATTTTATTTAAGGTATCAAATTTCATATAAGTTATTTTAATTAAATGTATATCACAAGACATATTTTTATCATTTTAAAGTTTTAATTGAATAATTCAATTTTTTTTATAGAAAAATCATAATTAAACATCTCCATTAACTAATAAGTTGTTGATTCGAGTAATATTGAACTTTATTTTCTTAAATAAAATCTAAATCCAAATTTTATAGATGAAACAAAACATCATGAGAAGGAGACAATCTCAATAAACTTGGTTAATCATCTTTTTTTTAGACTAGTACTAAGATGGTAACAACAAAAAATACAATCCGAAATATTATTGATACTTTATTTTCACATTTATTTAGTGATTTTTTATCTTCCCGCCACAGAAAGAAACAAGGGGCTTAATTTTCGGACTCTTGAAGTGGCCATGCCATGCGTCTTAAACACCACCAAAATAGGAGGGGAAGAAAACAAAATCTAGGTAACAACAACGAATATGCATAGATGATAGATGCATACACTGCATGCGTGTGAAAGTCAAATACAGATTCCTCCATAACTAAAACCCGTTCCAAATCTAGCCCAAAAAACCAGCCACACCCCCAAAACCTCTATTCTCAGCATATTCCGGTATAGAAGCCCGGTTTCCATGCACAAACCCTCTCACTTCAAATACCCCCCAAACCCTCCTCATTCCAACCAGCGCCTCTCTCTATCTCTCTTTTCCTTCTCCTAACCCTCTTTCCTATTAAGAGGAGAAGGAATAACAAAAACAATATACACAATGGCTTTCGCTTTCACTTTCACCAAAACCCTAATTCTCTTCGTCTCCCTCTCCTCCCTCCTCCTCCAAACCCACGCGGCCCGCGGCCCCCGCACCGTCCAGGCCCGCCTCTACAGCCTCTGCAAGCCCACCACCAATGTTGGGCTGTGCTACAGGACCATCCTGCCGGAGGTGCTGGGCCTGCCCCGCTTCAACTATTACAAGGCCCTCGAGGTGGAGATGCTCGTGACCCAGAAACAGGTAGGCATTATCAGTTCATCACTCACTTTTAAAAAATTACTTATAATATGTTGTTTCTAATTTTGTATATTTGAAATGCTGTGTCTCTTGATTCTAATAGTTATTAAAAAAAAAAAAAAACTGAACCTGGTGAGTTGCAGGTGGAGAAAACCTCGAAGTTGATAAGCGTGCTCCTGGCGAGGCCCGGAAACTCGAAGGATCTCGGCGACTCACTCCAGATTTGTAAGGAGCAGTACGGCAACATCATGGACTCGATGGCGGAGGCCAAAAGTCAAGTGGCTCAGCGCAACGTCATAGAGGCACGTTTCAAGTTCAGCTCCGTTGTATCCTACTATGAAAGTTGCAATGATTCCTTCACCAAAGGGACCTCGCCGATTGTCGAGGAGGCGCAGGGCGTGTACGACCTCGCCGGAAACTGCTTGGACATCATGAAAGCCATTCAAGATAGAGAGAGTCGTCGCCGTCGAGGTACGGGCCCGGTTACAAGCCCATAAGCCCAGGGACAAATTGGCCTTTGCACTTAGTTAGGCCCAATAATATATTCAAGGCCCGTGATGCTGCTTAACAAGGAGAGATTGATTATTATTATATTTTTTTTTTTATCGTTTTCTCATGTTGGTTTGTAATTGTCGTCTCGGTGCTTTTGTGTGGATTTGGAGATTCAATGTTATGTGAATAATAATGTGATACTAATCCTCATGGAGAGAAGAAACGAAGAGATTTGATTTATTTCTTTATTTATTATTCCGAGATATTTTTGTTCTTATTACGGGTTCACATAATCACGTATCTGTTCATTACAAAAAATCAGGAAAAAAGATTTTTATTTTTTACTTTACAATCAACTGACTAACTTAATTCAGTAAAAAAAATATACATTTATAACAAGGACTATTAATCGTTCAGTACAAAAAAAGGACTATTATTTCTTTCAGAAAATAAGGCACTATTTCTGAAAATAAACTTAACCAAATATATTGAGCTTTTTTCTGTCAGAAAATTTTCCTAATTAAACACAAATATTTTTGTATTATTTCTCTTTGTTGGGTGTTATTGACCTTTTTCTTCTGACATTATATCTTCCATCAAACAATTTGACGGTATCATTCTTTCTGTTTCATTGTGGCTTTGCCTTTTTGGTATTTGTACCAAATGTCTTTTCAGATTTACTTCCACTAATATTGCTAATTTCATCTTTTTTGTGACAATCTTAAAGCTTATGTTTTCAGATAATTTTTTAGGTAGTCTATAATTTGCTCTGGCTAAATGCAATTATTGCTACTACTTATATTATTCCTTAATCAAATTAATTATTGTATCCTTATGTAATATAATCATTCAGTGGTTTTTGTTCTAATATATTAATAAATATGTTATTTCTTGTTCCTGGATAACTTATTGTGATATATGTATTTGCTCTTGAGAAAAATTCCATATTTTAGGCTGTTCGTATACTTCACTTTTTTTCAACTATAAATATTCACCACTCAAAAAAAAAAAAAGTTTTCTATTTTTAGTCCTTTCTTTTTATTGTCTTCATTATTTTGAAATGTATTTTTTCCCTCTATGTTTTATGTAACAGGACCACCTCGATCTATTGACCAACAAATTTATTATCCCCCTGAGTTACGTTTTATTATGAGAAGCTACTACACACTTAACGCAAGATATTGATTTGAAAATAAAAGATTATAAACGCCGATTGTAAAAAAAATTACCAACACCAGAAATATGAACACAGAATTAACTTTAATACCAATGGAGCTAAATCCGTAAAATGATGAAAGCATTCATGATAGACCGTATATAGAGACATTCAAAAAATTTATAAAATACACACACACTTATATATATATATATAAAGAGACGAAAGGAAATCATTTCAGTTCATTTTTAGCTTTCTATACTAATTGAAAAGTGTTTGATATTATGATAAATAATTTTTAGTATTTTTTATATTGTTAATTGAAATAATATTTTTAAATATTAGATTCTAGTTTTTATATATTTTTAAAATTTTTAAAATATTTTTTTAAATATATTATTTTACATTTTTTCGTTATTTAATAACTAGTTTTATTAAACATTTATAACTTTTTAATTTGCAGCTAATTTTTTAAACTAATTTTACCAACAAAAACATAGCCAATAATCTAAAATATACTTCCAAACTATAATCCCTGGTAATTAATTATTTGAAATATAAATAAATCCTTAATTATAATAATTTAAATCCTCATAATATATATATCAATCAAATAGTAACTAGAATAAAAAATAATTCAGCAAGACAGTAACATTTTAGATGGGAGGAAGAATTAATCTCCATTCTCCCCTAACCCAAAACATTCGTTTTACTAAAAGAAAACAAAAAGAAAATGACACAATACTGCACTTGACAATTCCATCATCATTCACGTAAAAAAATGGATTCGTCACCAAAAATTTATGAGACGGTTCCGATGACGTTGCTAAATGCAGAAGGGGCACTTTGTTGCACCGGTGGCATTTTCTGAGGACCCTGAGCTTTCTCCATATCAGCGATAATATCCAAGCAATTCCCTCCCAGGTTGTAAACCGCGTCGGAGTCTTCAAAGAACGGGATTTTCCCATCTTCAAACGCGTCCTTGCACGCCGCTTGGAACGACAAAACAGCACTGAACTTGAACTTAGCCGTGATGATGTCCTTATTAGCAATCGCGGCTTTGGTTTCCTTGATGGCGTCGAGCATGCTCTTGTACTGGTCCTTGCAAATGTCGAACGAGTCCTTGGACGATTTGGTGGTGCCCGTTTTGGATTCTAGGGTTTGAATGTTGGCTAGGGTTTTTTTTGCCTTCGCCAGGGTGGCGTCCACTTCTATGTCGAGCGCCTTGAAGGGCTCGATTCTGTTCTTGAGGAAGTGGGGATGGATGGTCTCGGCACAGAGGGCGGGGTTGGTGGTTTTCTTGCAGAATTCGGTGATGTCGGATTGGAGGTCGTGGTGGACGATATTGATGTTGGTGGCGGTGGCAAGGGAGGAGAGGGATGTGATGAGGAGAAGAATAATGAGAGAGGTTTCTGAAGTGAAATGGTGATCCATTTTGTCTCTTCTCTGAGGAATAAGGTGTTGGAAGATCAGAGACAAATGGAATATGTAAGGTAACGTACGTAGCCTTGTGTTGGAATCAGGGGAGGGGGGTGGGGTTTTATAAGGAATGCATGTGCATGGAAACCGGGTTTCCATACAAAATGTGGGATAAACTTAGAAAAATGTCTAGTAGTTATACTTATAGGGTTTGATCAATATTAATATTTGATATAAAAAGCTACGTATACAAGACTTAATTTGTGTATTCCATTTTTTGAACGGTTGGTGTTCCTAAAAATTTGGTGGTATGGCAACAAGCATCCACATCAAGAAAAGAAACTTGAGAAGGAAATAGATAATGAAATGGAATGGCAACAAAGAATAACCCAGAGAGAATAATGGGTTATTAATTAATTAATTACCCCCTAAATTTGGAGAGATTATTAGATGGTTTTCAGCCATTACTTGTTTATGTTCTCAATCAATCTCTTCTCCATGTGATAAATATTTAAGTTTTTAAACTAAAATAATTAATAATATTTGATTTTGCGGCATAAACATTAGCTGATCGATCTGGTTGACATGTTGAGGTCCAAAAAAGTTTTTCTATCTTCTCAGTTAATGACTTAGTTCATGATTAATTGTAGCTCACTAGCTTGGTGTATTTTCCATTTGGTATATAATGTAGGAACTGTACGTTTTCTCAAAATACGCTTATGAGCTAGTTGTAGCAATGGAGGTTTCTCAAATGTTTATAGCTTTATTTCGCAACCCCCTATTACAATATGCAGGAAACGAATTTTCATTGTAGGGATAAGATTGGCTTGAGCTAAAGCATGGTAACATATATATGGTGTCAAGTTCTTATTGAGAGCCATTGCAAAGCCTTCTTGTCTTCATTTCTTATTTTCAGTTTTAAGTCTCTTAAAAAAATCAGTCTTGAGTTAAATAAATAAATAAAAACCACAAACTTTCCTAGTTGATTATTTTTAGTCTCCTTTGTACAATTTTGGTGCAGAAAAATTTTTGGTCCCTAATTTATCAATTTAACTAATATTATTATTTATAAATTTTAAATAATAAATATTATAAAACTAAAAAATACAAACCCGTATACGGGACTGCTGTCTGAATCTAGTTTAAATCAATGGTGTTTTTTTAGATGATAGTTTAAATCAATTGTTAAATGTCCAAGTATGTTACTGGACATAATGGCCCCAATTATTAAATGTAGGATAGTGAAGCAGAAATGTACTTACCTACTGTTTCCTGCCAATTTAAAAGGCAAATCGCAAGTAGAAAATATTCACTTTAAAAATATTTTTTTATAGAAAATTATAAAAAAATATTTAATATTTTACTTTTATGTAATTCGAAGCATTAGGGTCAGATTTTTTAAAATAAAATATTAAATTTGAGCAAAAAAAAAATATATAATTTATGGGAACGGGAGAGATTTCATTTCAAGTGACTAACTAGATTTTTCATAAACGATTAATTATCTATAAAATTAATAAATATTTCATACTAATATAATAATGATCTAAAAATTCAAAACATTTATAAGACATTATATTATTTAATTTGTATTTTTACTGGATAGCAAGACACTAAATTTTTATTTTATTTTTTACAGTCAACAACTTTGAAACAAGAATTAAGTCATTAAAATTGAATTCAAATCAGGAGTGAAATGAAAAGGAATATACCACTCAATATTTACCAAGCAACGCCAACTCTGCGAGGCTCACTAACACTCTTCATAGGAGTTATGTGGAAACGGCAACCTTTCCGGTTTTACAAATTTTTTGGTCCCCCTCAAAATACTAATGAGAGAAATGTGTTTTTTATGGGTCATCACCTCAAGGTGAGCCATATTTAAAATAATTTTTTTTTATTTTTTTTACTTTAAATATATTGGACTTTTTTAATAACATATATTACTTTTTTTTTTAATCAAAAGTCTTTTTTACTTTATAAATATTAATAATAAATATTTTCATAAGTTTTAATTGTTTCACTTTTGTGCCCTCCGGTTATCACTCATCACTCTGTTTGGTGTAAAACCAGAGACATTTAGTGATGATGAACTACTTAATCATTTCTACCGTTTAACAATTAGAAAGAGAAATGGAGAAAAGAAAGAAACTTGCAGGTATAATAAAAAATTTATAACGTAATAAAAGAGAAAAATAATATAAAAAAAGTAATATGTACAAATGGAATATATGGGAATATTATCAATTCAAATGAACACGATGTTTGCGAATGGAGATGGCACACGTCAGGCAAAATTCAGAATAGGTCGATTAGCATGACTTTGCAATAAATATGAAAACTTATATAGTTGACTTTAAGTTAAGAAGCTTGATATGACGGATAACAATAACAATAAACAAGTGCAATAATTAATTAATCTGCAAGATAAAAATAACTGACAAAGGGTACTTATGCTCAACTGACCATGAAAACACTTTGAAAGCAACTTTAATTTTGCAACCACTGTAACCAATACAGTTTCTGAACAATTGGACTCTACTAATAAAAAAAGAAAAAGAAAAAGAAAAACTCCTTTTTTCTGTAAAATTCAGATTTAGCTTAATGGTTTAGAATTGTATCTGCATGTTCCTGCACCACTTTCCAGGCCATGATGACATGTGTTTTCTCAGTTAAAGTTGCTCCTATGGCACACCTAATAACGAAAGCCCCTCCAACAATTGCATGAGTCATGTACACAAGTCCTGAACCATTTATTGAATCAAGCAATTTGCGGTTGATTTCATTTGCAGCATCCTCAGTTGTTAGATATCCATTTTGGACCCTACCATTACCAATCCTTGCAACTGCACAAGGTAAAATCCTAAAGCAAACCACAGCAAGATTTCTAGGCACAAAAATCTCAAACCTCTTGTCCATTCTTACCAACCCTTCAAAAGTCTTAGCCATTTCAACGTGGCTTCTGAGGAAGTTTCTGAGATTAGCAACACCATAGCTTCTCAGAACAAGCCAAACTTTGAGTGCACGGAATCTTCTGCTCAAGGTTATCTGCCAGTCCTTGTAGTCCACCACTTGATTTGAATCAGAAGCACTGTTTTCTAAGTACACTGAATTTGTTGATAGGGACTTAATCACAGAAGCTGGATCCTTCACCCAAAGACAGCAACAATCTAAGTTAGTGAGAAACCACTTGTGAGCATTGAGACTGAAAGAGTTTGCACCCTCAACTCCATCAATCAAGTGTCTGAACTCAGGACAAATGCATGCACTTCCAGCATAAGCAGCATCAACATGGACCCACATGCCATATTCTTTTGCCACCTTGCACAGTGGTCCTAATGGATCAATTGCAGTGGTTGAAGTTGTTCCCACAGTGGCACAAAGATAACAAGGAACCAATCCTTTTTGAACATCTGTGTGAATGGAAGATACCAGTGACTCTGGCAACAAAGTGAATGAAGTTGACTTCATAGTCTTGACAACCCTAATATTTTTGGGGAGAATTCCTATTATATGAGCTGCTTTCTGTACAGCACAATGTGTTTGATCAGAGACATAAACAACAAGCTTGCAAATATTTTCTCTACCAATTTGGCTAAGTACTTTATCCCTAGCAGCAACTAGTGTGACCAAAATGGCCTCACATGTTGTACCTAGCAGCACACCTCCACCACTACCTGAAAAGAGAAAAGCCTTTGGGAGCTTCAGAACCTGACCTAGCCACTCCATGACAATGCTTTCTAATTCTGTTGCTGCTGGTGAAGACACCCAATTGAACCCTACCAAGTTGAACCCTGTGCTCAGCATCTCACCAAGAAACCCTGCTGTGCTACCGCTGGAGGGAAAGTAAGCAAAGTAATTAGGGCTTTGCCAGTGTGTTATGCCAGGGACTATGTGCTGCTGCAAATCTCGAAGGATGGTTTCAATTGGTTCAGGGTTGAGAGGTGCAAAAGATGGCATGAGTTCTCTAAGATAACCTGGTTCTACATGGCTCAACACTGGATAGTTGGCAATGTTCTGGTAATAATCAGCAAGGAAGTCAATGATCATGTGCCCTTGCCTCCTGAATTCTTGTGGATCCAAAGGGTTCATGGCCATGAATGTTTAATTAGCTTGCAGTTTGAAGAAAATATAGAAAGAGATATAGATATAGAATATATAGAGAGAAACTGGAGTGCACTATGAAGACAATCTTTTTGTTTTTTTGGTTTCAGATTATAATACTTTTGTCCATATATACATTTTTTTTATAAAAGAATAAAATTATCTTTTATATAATTTCTACACTCGTTAATTAATATAATTTAAAATCTTTATAGCGTCATATATTAACTTTTCTGTTCATACTGATATCAATATGCAATTTGTTTTCACTGGATTTTCATGCAATTTAAGCACTAACATAACCAAATAAACATGTTCCTCATATTTTCTACTCTCAAATTAAAAGCTACTTCATACAGGTGTAGACAACAATACTTGAGTAAGTTCTTTCCTGGTATGTTGAAAATTCTTAGCAGCTGAGTTTTCCTTACGTTGTTTTGCTTTCAGTGTAACAGTCAGAGACTTACTCAAGTTACTTCACGCATTACGCGTGGCCGAAAATATGTTACACCACGTAATAATACGATTTTTCCAACCAATTCGATCAGTTTCGAGATGTCATTAAAATCGTATATATAGTTTGGTGGAAGAATTAAATCAGGCCTATGTTGAAAACTTCTGTAGCTAATATTTGTAAAGCTCTAGCTAGCTAGCTAGGAGAACAACTTTCAAAGAATGCTAGTAAATTTATGCATACCAAGATTTTTTTTATACAGATTGGTTGCGCATAAATTGACCTGGACAATACAGCACATGTACTTTATTATTTATATTTACAATTTAATTAAACTTGTAATTGTGTACTTATAATCACTCGTAAAGTAGGAAATAATAAATGAACATCCCAAGATGGGGTGGTTTAAAGTGAAAAGAATAGAGAGATAAGAAAGAAAAAGTAATATAGAAAAAAGTATTAAACATAATAAGTGATATAATGAGAAATGAAGAGAAAGATTATTTTTAAAAAAACAAAGGATAAATAAAATTAAAAAAAAATATGAATTTTTATGTTCTTGATTAAGTAATTCATAAAGTATTTATTCATCTATAAATGAAAGCATATCAAGTGAGAGGAGTGTTTCTGTGTTTATTAGGATTAAATCACAAAGTGATATGGCTTTTTTAAGTGATTGTGTGATAATTATAAACACTTCTCTTGAGTTTAAAAAAAATAAAAATAAACGCTTCTCTCACTTAATACACCCCACCGTCCGTACATAAATGTTTGTCAGTAATTTATATTTATATTAGGAACAAGCCGTTGCAAATTAAAGTATAAAATTATGTGCATGCCCACTATCACCCTCTATAAATATTCTCCCAAAATAACAGGTCCACTCTCTATATATAGAAGGCTTTATATAATACGCACTTGGTACTTTTTTGGTAGGTGGAACTTCATACCCAGTACGCATGGAATATATATAAGAATTTGAGAAATTCTTAAAAATTCAACATACGATTAAGCAGTGGTATTTAAATTCATGTAAGATTTAAAAACTTTCAAATCAAGAATTAAGAAATGGTTTGCAGCCATGCAACAAAATACTCACACGGTACACTTTTTTACAAACATATTCTCATGCAATTCATCTATTACGCACACTTAATAAAATTAAATGATCACGTTTGTAGGATTTATTTCGATTGCCGAATTAAAAAGTTTAGGTACAAACTACACAGTACTAGTACAAAGATTTTCTTAGTGCTTGTGAATTAGATTCTGCCCCTGCTGACCTTCTTGGTGTTAATTTGCTTTGAATGTCACAGTTAGAGGCCCACTAAATTTAAAACTTCAGCTAAAAACAGTACATATATATGAAATAAACGAGTATTTAAGTTGGCCGACATTTTTAATATTGGCAAGAAAGGTGATCGATAAATATCTCAATATATCATAATAATTAGAGGTCACAATTTTGCCAACAATTAATATAACTACAAACAATAAATTCGATTGCTAATTTCTAATCCTCATTAAAATCAGACAGTGCTAGTATTAGATGAAAGAATTGACGATGCTAAGCACAGGTCCAGCCACGATATATATCATTCTTGTGGCTGTGAGTAACGCTCTGGAACAACAACTTTGAAAAGAAAATAACAATGGGACATAGCTCGTGTAAAGAGCCATTAAATAGCAAGTGAATTACCAAAGAAAAGTGTTTTTTTTTTTTTTTTGTTTTTTTTACTGCACCAAAGAAAAGTGTTAAACAACATAAAGCACATTTTTTTATCCATATGCTTAGTATTTGATAACCTCACTCGCGTCAAGAATATATTATGCTATCAAAGATATTAAAACATCAGAAAATTAAGGTCAATATTAATAAAGCTAGGTGGGTTCTACAACGACAACGACAACTCATGAGTTAGGTCCAGTAAATTAAGGTGAGTTTAAAAAAGAGAGTGGGTATTTCCAAGAATTTCCTAAACCCAACAAAACTCGACAAAGATGGGATTGGGTTTAAATATTTGAAGCCTACATTTTTTTAATCATGCCTTCAAACTCACCGCACCTTTTATGGGATCAGAGGTGAACAAAGTCAAATTCACTTTGTCATCGTGCCTAAATCTCAATCCTTCTTGATGAAAGAACTACTTCACCTTCACAAAAAAAAATACAATAATTCAAACAAAAATACTTTAATGACATAAATTTATTTCATTTTATATTTAAATTGTTTCCCCTAAACTAAGAAGAAATGTAATAGGATTGTCTTTCAGACAATATTGACTCAGGGACAATTATTTTAGAATAAATATCAACTCGATAAATTGACATTGTCTCTCTAAAATAATATCAACTTAGAGGATAATTATTTTGGAATAAATATCAATTTTATACTTGATAAGCCGACATTGTTTATTTAACACAATATTGACTCATGGTTAATTGTTCCAAGATAAATATCAGTTTTATCCATCTTGAATAAGTGACACAAAACATAGACATATGAAAATCAACCTAAAGACTATAAGTTAACTACAAACTCAAGAAATTGACTCAACTAAAGAATGTTGTAGTGACAAACCAACTTTGGATAAATATGATATAACCTATTAATTAATTTTTTATTTATTGTTTAATAATATATGAAATATTTTTTTTTGGTGAATCTATTTCTGGATCAGTAGTCAAGGACTAATTCATCGAGGTATTGAGATTTTTTTAAGAGATTTATTTTATCCAATAAATAATTTCTCATATATATACCTAAAAATTAAATTTATGATCACACATGTTTAAGTGATAAAATTATCGGTCAACTATATTGGGTATATAATTTTTTTTTCTATTTCATTAAAATGCATGCTAATAAATGGTAATGTTATGATGCTTTTGTGTTTTTCATTTATACATTTTCAATTATCTATATAATCTTAGAGGTTCTAAAAGAATAAGAACTCAGAGTGAGTTTGATTGTGAACAAATAGGTGAAAAATAATTTTTAAAAAAAATATGTGTAGTCTCACATCTTTGTTACACTACGTTAATTTAAATGCTTTATCTCAATTCTTTTTCATTTTATTATCTTCCACTCTACCAAGTCAATCATCAACAAAAATGTCATAATTAGTCTATTTGTGATCACAGTGGTGGGTGTGTGTGGTGTTGGGGGCGAATCTGGGTGGGGAGGTTTGGGTATGGTGTGCTTGTGAATTGTAGGATTGAGTTTGTGGTAGTGTTTGGGTGGTGGTGGTCACACGATCTGAGTTTGTGGGATCACCACTATTTGGTACGAATTTGTTGGTACAAAAATATATAGTAACGAAAATGCAAGTCTCAAAACATGATGATCATATATACACGAACGTGTAAAAATAAATAGTGATTGGATTCATAAGTCACTTCATTCAATTCTTTTATACACACATTTGTATTCCTGTATGTGACTTAATTAACAATATACATTGTATTGAATTTGTGAGAAAAATTTTGAATTTAATTTATTGATGTCAAAGAACATCTATCGTATATAGTTATTTCTTATAATTTTATGGGTCTTGTAATTTTATATAAATTTTAATATTTTTTTAAAAAAATTCACCTCAATATTAAAATTGTCAACATGAATATTTAAATTATTTTTATGGGTTTTATGATACTTAAAAAATACGTTATTTATGAAAAAAATTTAAACAATATTATTTAAAATTAAATAAATCATATAAACACTTTGATGCTCTATAGAAAAACCCATGAGCTATAAATGTGTGACTAAGCGTGCATACCTAGGAATTATGCAGGAATCATATTTTCGGACAAGAAAAAAAATTATTTTCTACCAAACATTTTCTAAATCTAATGCTCTGATCTTTTTTTATATGGGTAAATGTTAATACTAATCTCCACTTGTAGTTATAAAACAATAAGATAAAAAATGTGGAAGCAAAAAAGCAAATTATTAACATCACAGAAGATAATAATCGTGCCACATGACAGTTCTCACTCTGATCCGGTGAAGAGTACAATCCATTTATACTTGCAACATCATCCACATTAAGTTTCCTCCGATCCTATTCACTCCAGCATGCACAGACGCATACATCACAGCACGACGATGCGAGCTATGACCAAGCCCAAGAAGGTGACCAATCTCATGCATGGCCACCCACACAAAATCATAATACTCCCTCTCTATCGGAACTTCAACACTCCACGGCTTATATGCATCAACATGCAACCTTCCATCGGGTGGTTGAAAAGCATGTGCCAAAACCGGTCCAAACTTGTCAAACGAAAACTCATCTCCCTGGTCTCCGCTGAAAAACCTAATCAAGAGATTCCAACTTGAAAAATAGTTATTATTAAATTTATGTATAAAATTAGAAATTAGAAAGAACTTAAAAGAAAATATTAAATCACTATCCTATTTTACTTATTTATTTTTTCTATAAATATATATATATATTTTTTCATTTTTCTCATACAATTGAGTACATAAAGAGTCTTGAGGGTAGGGGGCAAGACTCTTGTTTGTTCCCTCTAAATTCATCCTCAGAAAGGGGAGAGACACCGTGGATTTGAATTACTCTTACGAAGATTTTAACAAAGACTATCAATTTATATTTGTCGATCAAAAAAGAAAAAGATAAGATGCGCACGACCATTGCCGAAACGCCTCTCTGAAAACCCTCCGTAGAAACCCTAACGGTGCACCTTCCGTACCGGATTCGAACACGTACCTTAGGTGTCGCATCTTGGTAACGATATTAGTTTCATGGTCTCTGAATCCAGTTTTCCCGACACGTTTAGGTTGTAATATTCCTGGAACTTTTTTTTATTGAGGTTTCTAAATCATGCGTGTTGCTGGTGTCGGTGTTGTTGAAATTGGTTTCGTAGTCTTCTAGGTATCCAAATGCCTTGAGATATTTTCTGGCACTTGTGATTTCAACACTTTCTAGTGTCACACCCTTTTGAATGTTCTCGGGATTTTGAAGGGAGGGTGTAGCTGATATAAGTAAGGGTTCTGGAGTGAACACCGAAAAAGAGAGAAGGAAAATAATGAAGAAAGTTTTGAACATGGCTTCCAAGAAAAGTAACGCGCGGGAACTATGCGTGATTTTTAAGAATGAGTAATGTTCTAATGGTGTGAAAAAGTTATTTAAAATGATTTCTATGTTCATCTTTTTTAATTCTTTCTCTTATGCCATTTATCTCATCTTATATATATATATATATATATATATATATATATATATATATATATATATATATATATATATAATCTTTTTTCACGTAGCTAAATATGGTTAATGTAATTAGAGTATTGATATTCATTAATCCGATTTTAGGGTAGATTAAGTTGAAAATAAGAAAAGATAAAAAGTGATAAAAGTAACCGGTGATATGATAAAATAGAATAGGATAGAAGTAAGATGGAAGAAGAAATGAACATATAATAAGTATTTTTATAAAATAAAGATAATAATAGTAATGATATATAATCTACTTGTAAAAAATAGTAATGGTAATCATCAAATTAAATTTAATATTAATAAATATATTTGAAAGAGATAAAATAAAATAAAAAAATTAAGTTAAATGTTGAATACATTTGATAGGATGAATCGTAATGAGAATTAATATAACTCTTATGAAAACTCACATTTAACTATAAATATTCAGCTAATTTTTTTAAAAAAAATAATCAGAGGAGAGATATAAAAGAGAGAACATGGCCATAATAGTGCTTATAAGTTGTTATGTACTGCAATACTGAATATTCCAACAATAGAAAGAACCCTTGCCTATCAAAATCCATGTAAAAGCCTCTTGGTTCATTCTTGATGTTGCAAAAAGCCAATCATAATAATCCTAATTAACACAACAGAGTTCCCAAGCCTCCATTATTTCTTATTTGTCATAAAGAGTCCAAATATCACGCCATAAACTTGTCCTCATACAAAGTAACAACAATATATTTACACGTAACCTTCAATGAAAAACATTTCCCCAAAAACCAAAATTAAATTAATTAAGCGGGCGAACGCCTCCACCACAGCTCCTCCACCACCATGCAGTACCCCGGCCGCCGCCTGCAGTACCCCTGCCACCGCCGGGCAGCACCGCTCCAACACTCATCTAGTGGAAGTGTAGGCCAAATTGTTTTTTTTTTCTTTCTATGCTCGACTAATAGATATATACTAACTATACTATAATAATTGTATTTAGCATATAAGTCAAGAGGCAGTTGCTTCCTGCACCTCTCTTAAGCTTTCAGAACACCTAATCCAAAATACAAAATTACATTGTGAAATTATCTCTCTAGAATGTAAAAAAATATATATATATATTATGAAATAGTGCAGAGGAAGGCAAATGGGAGGTGCTGGAAATTAATAATTTCCAGGTCATGACCACATTGAACCACCATAGCTGGCCTGGTCCACCATGTCTATGTCAAAAATAGGCTTGGCATGTGAGTCCAAGGTCTTGGATGATGGAAACCCACTATGGGTTGGGCTAGTGGGCCTAAGCCCATGATTGGAAAAGCATCTGTTTTGTCTCACCCGAAGATGGGCCACCTCAGCCTGGGCCCGGGCCAATTGGGTCTGTAACACATCAATCTGTTGCTGAAGCGAAGAGATGGCCCCAACACACCCATAAACAGGGTCTCGGACTCTGGCATTGGCCTCATACACCATGCTACTCACTGCATCCCCTCGTTGATGCATCGGTAGGTCCTGAAAAATTCACGGTTATTATTATGCTTTCATCAAAATAAAAATACTAGAAAATTAGTGTTTTTATTAGGAGAAAATAAATTATACATTTATAATATAAAATAATTTTATAATATCATTTATTTATAAATCATCCAACATATAAGTTAATCGACCATGATTTCTAACTAGTTAACAATGTAAAAATTTTATTATTGACAATGAATAATCATTATTTTATGATTCACATATTACTGTTTACTTCTGATTAAAAAATACTTTTAGAAGACAGGTTCACGTGGTTCAGAAGAAGCAGAACGTTAACTTAAATATTTTTTTATTGTGCGTGGAAATTGAAGGTCCTGTGCAACGGTTTGCAATATCCTATTCTCAAGTGTGGTTTTACAAAAAGTTATATTATTTATATAATTTTTTTGTTATTTTTTTATATCATCAATCAAGTTACTAAAACGTTTTTTTTATTATATGAAAATAATATATAAATAAGTAGTAAAGCTATAATTTCTGTTTTATAAATGCGCGTTGCTTGACTTTGGGTGCCAAAATCACGTTCGCAAGCTCCAATTGGCTCCCCCCGTATAGCCAAAAAGATAATGAAAGAAAAGGTTAATTTTTGAAATAATTAAACAAGTTCATCTGCTTTAAAATTTTAAAACTAAGCAGTCACTATATATATACCTTTACACGTATGACTCTAATTCAGTTTTTAAAAAAGAAAGAAAGAAAAATGAAAGAGTACTCAAGCAAACAAAACTGTTAATCATTCACCGCAAAATAATGAATATAATAATAAATTTGTTTCAAAGATTAACTTGGATTAAATGTTAAAATATTTTATATTATTATTGTTGAAGAATTTGCAATACACATATTATATGTTCTTTATGAGTATGTTAGATTTATTTATACTTTTCAATATACTTGTAAAACATTTTACGATCGAATGATGCAATGTTCTAATTTATCATGTTTTTTTTTTTTTTGTATACTTCATTCGGAAGTTGCTAAACTTTTTTTTAAAAAAATTGCGAATGAAACATTTTTTTTTTCATTTTTTCCCCGACTATTTTTGAACAAAGAACCTCTTCTCATTTCCTGGTCGAGCAAACCAAAAAACATTAAGCTGAAGATAAGGTGAGGACTGAGGAGTAAAGAGTGACATTTACTGAAAGATCGACTAGCATTTTGTTTATTTTTAAGTTGATTAAAAATAAATTTTAACCAATTCAAATTTAATCATTCAATTTAATTTAACTATAAACTGTATTTTTTTTTATTTAAACGTATATGACATTGAGAGTAATTAATTATTAATATTAGAAAATAAAAACACTTATGCGGTGGGGTTTTTGCGTGTAGAATTTTTTGCTCAAGATGTGGTGGGGGTTTAACTTTAAACTTTAAAGCACTTATAATACTTTTATTTTTTGATTACTTAAAAATTACAATTTACACACATGTGAGCTTTGAACCATTTAAAAAATGCAATCCAGGTTAAAAAAAATTAGCTCAAAAGACCAATTAATTATGGTTGGATAGTGTTTACGTCCGAATAATTTGAAGATCTCCTTCATTTGGCGTGCCCCAAGATTTTAGTAGAGGTGCATGTCTTTCCATGATGCTCAAAAGAGTGAAAATTTTTCAACGTCCTAACGCCAAGTAGAAGGGGCAAAAGATTGAAATTAGTAGTAACTTATAAACAATTTCACATAAATCTATGTCTTAAATTGAATCAAAAGTACCCCTCAAAAAACAATTCAATCAAAAGTATAAAAAGTTAAATTAGAAAACTTTTTGCTTTATCTGGAGGAAGGAATTAATAACGTTACACCCACACTTGTTTTTAATATACCGAACAAATGTATCAGAAATTAATCAAGAGAATCCAAAACTCTCTTAATGTTTGTATATAAATCTTGAAAACTCTGTTGACAAGTGTAAAAAAATGTTACAATTCGTAAAATAAGATAAATTATGGTTGTAAAAAAATTTAGAATTCAAAAACACTAAAGATTTTAAGATATTTGTAAAGGAAAGTTCTATAATGTGAGTTGTGACAAAGCCTATATTTCGAGACACAAGGTATATAGTACTCATATATATTCTAACTCTAATATCACATTAAAAACCACTTCAATATTTGCACAAATTAACCCCCACCCCAAACGTAATGGTATATTGTTTGGCTGAATTGTTTGCAGAGGAAAAAATAATTAAAGTGAGTGTTTACTGCTGACTTTATGATGTTTGGAGATTTTAATTTTGATTGTTGAAAGTATATTACCAAAAATAGTAGTTCAATATAATTAATAAATCTTCAAAGTTACCATATATGACTATACAATTTAGTGATTTTCAAGTGTTGATTTTTTTTAATTTAGTTAGTTTTATTTTGTACATATATAAAATAAATGTAACTAAATCAAATTTGTGTGCTGAATTTTTACTTTTAGTAACAAATTAAAGTAATAGTTTGAGCGTGCTAGAGTCACTGTATATATAATCTGATTAAACTAATTAGGTAGGTTAAGACCGTTAGTTTAAATCTTTTATATGACAAGAAAAATGTTTCTATTAATAGATCGTGACATATTCATCTTAAAATCGAATAAGTTCAGATTTTACTTTAAAAAATCAAAATCCCAAATAAAAAAGCTGCCAACAAATTCTATTTTAACAAAAAATTTAAGCAATAAAGAGGACAATATAGTATGTTTTATTTTATTAAAAATTTATTCATGATGTTTATATGTAACATAAGCTATCTCATATTTTTTAAGCCTATACCTTGTAAGTTTTGTGTTTCAGATATAAATTTAGACTCTTTTAAGAAAGATAATTAGGATTTGTGTATGCATTCTGAGGAAAATGAGGAGCAAAGTCCAATGAAAAACTATTTATAAATATTGACAATCAAAAGTTGCCTAAGCTAGACATGTGGGGTAGTGATCTATATCTAGTGAAATTAGGGAAGAATAAAACAAGAGAAATAGTTGGAATAAATAATAATAAAAAAAAGGTGAACCTGAAGCATCTTGTTGACATTGCTAGCACCAAACACCTTGTGCACATTTGCAAACTTTTGTGGTTCATCTGCTGGAAAATATGGAGCAAAAACACAATCCTGAGCACACCTTCTCCTCAGAAGCTTGCATGCAGCACAAGGTGAGGCTGCACCTTGCTTTCTACCACCACCTTCCTTCATCAATTCTAAGCTTGAATAAGAGGAGTGTAGTACTACACTAATTAAGCCTTTTCTTTTTTGACCTTCTCTTTAAAACAAAATATAAAGAGAGGGAAAAGGAGTGTCGGTACAAAAGAATATGGCTAATAGGACATGACAAATTAAAGATATATACCCAGTTAGTGAGGCAATGGACAATGGTGAATGGAAGATGAAAAATGCTTTGGAAAGTTAACAAAAGTTAGAGGCATGTGGGAGAGATGAGTGGCAAGCATTATATATAATTGTTGTTGTTATTATTATTATTATTATTATTATAAGGTAAGGCCAAAACGTCAAAGGGAAAAAAAGTGGAGGGCACCACTTCGTCACAATAGGGTAATGATTTTTAACCAATGAAAGTTATATATATATATATATATATATATATATATATATATATATATATATATATATATATATATAGCTAAAATATAATTATGATCCTCATATTTATTTTTTAAATTTGTGATTTTAATTTTATTATTTTTTAATTGAGATATTTTTCTTACTTTTAAAAAATCTCTTATTTTAATCCTCTTGCTCAATTTTAGACTTGTTAATTGTGTATTTTATTAAAAAAATTTAATAAATTAAGATTGTTACTAATTAAATAATTTTAAAAAATATTTATCATATATATAATAAATAAATATTTCTTAGTTGATGTTTACGGAATACATATATCAATATTTAACATTAATCATAATGATTAAAATTATAATTTTTTTAAAAGTGAGAGATAAAATGTCTCAATTAAAAAATGAGAAACTAAAATTACAAATTTTTTCAAAATAAAAAATGAAATGTCTCAATTAAAAAAATAGAAAGATTAAAATTAAAAATTTAAGAAAATAGAAAGATGAAAGTTATATTTTAGTTATTTTTACGGTTTTTTAATTATTAAAAGTTACACGTTAACTGTGACGAATTAATCAATGATCAATTATTACATGTAGGTCAGAGATTTATAATCAGATGCAGGCCTCACCTAAAACTTGAAGAGATTAAATCAAAATAGAAATAAACTAAAAATTAAATATGTTTTTAATTACTTCTCCAAATAAAATAATATTTTTTAGTTTCTAAAAGATAAACTATCTTTTTTAATTCTTTATTTACAAAATGTATCATATGTCCCATTTCAAGGGATTTATTTCTCCACTCTATAAATAAGATTAAGTATATGCTAGCTTTTAATTATTTGTTGATAAATAATTGCTTGTTATAATTATTTTTAATATTCAGTAAAAAATAATTATTTTTAATATTAAAATTTTATTGTAAAGTATTTTAAATGTAGAATAAAGTAATTCAAATACATTCTAATTGGTTGCACACTTCACCAGAAAAATAATCACTATTCACTAATTAGTTACGACAATAAAAGTAACATGTCACCTTTGTGTTTGATCGTACGCTGCAATCACTCCCCTCTTGTTTGTAGGGTTAATTAAAAGGATTATATTTTTTTTATTTTCCAAAAATAATAAGCACATGCAGTATCATCTCAAGACCCACTTTCAATATATAGCTCCAACATCATAGTTGATGACACCATTATTTTTAAAGAAAAAAAGTTATATTTATAAAAAGTTTTAGACGATCATTTTATCATAACTTATTATATAAGATAAATTTATTAAATTTTAAAATAATTATCTAAAAATAATTTAAACGAAGATCTATAATTTGATGTACATTTTTTATATTATTAGTGTATAAATATTATATTTCTATTTCTTTTATTAGTTTCAGCATTTTAATAACGAGCATTGTTAATTTTCTTTTCTTATGTTATTGGTAACATAATTAAATATATGAAACTAAATTAAATTATATGAATGAAATCCACTGTGAATTTTATACATTTATGTATTGAATGCAGAAATTTTAAACTCTTTGCTACACGCCTATACCTCCCATCACAAATAGAAGCACATGATAATGATATGTTTTATTGTCAAGATCTTTGAGTTTATGAACCCCAATAATTATTTTCATTCAACTCTGGGGTCTACTGGTAGTTAGTCAATGGCTACGCTTTAGGGGCACTGACCTAGGTTTCGCCACTGTTTTAAAGGGACATAAACCCTAAAAGGAGACAGCAATAGCTAACAGAAGACAATTTAAAATGTTAGTAGTATATAGTTTTTGCAAAAAAATACTCAAACGAATTCATTACGTTTTTTATAAATTTGTTAATTCTCATTGACATATAGTATGTTTGTGTTAGATTTCTATCACTTCCACTTTGAAAAAAGTGACAAGTGACAATGGGTGATAAATGATATACAAACAAAAAACACCCTCTTAATTCTGCTTCGAGAATGGAGTTTAGTCATTTTACCATATGATAATTAATCGAAATAAAACAAATAGGTGAGAAAAGTTTAGAGAGTGGGAATTTGTTTTATTCTATAGTCAGGACATGTCTTGAGCATAAGCTAAAACTTATCAATTCAAAATGTTTGTGTTATTTTAATGTCAAAGTGTCACAAGTATTCGCTAACACTTATTGAAAGAAATTCCTTAATTTAAGTGGAGTACTTCACCCCAAATAACAGTGAATGTTTTCTTTTTACTTCTTTACTTTGTACACTTTGATAGTGTTAGTTTTGAGTTTTAAGTATACATATGCACATTATAAGCTTTTAGAGAAACAAGAAAGACGTCGTGTAATTCGATGATAAACACAAAAGTTTAGAAGAAATTTCATCTTGTAATTGTTTTTTTTTTTTTTTTTGTTGAGAAATATAGGGTATTTTACTGTTGAGAATCAAAGAATAACCCCTCAAGTACATAGATCTATTTATAAAATTGATTTATCTCGATAAATATTTTCTATACACACGAATTGACTGTCCTTATAGCATTTTATCTAGAAATCCACATTTACCAATATGTTTTTGTTGACCAGTTCTATAAGAAGCTAGTAATGATAGTCCTGAATATTGTTGTGAAGGTTGAAATTGAAGTTAGTGGTGTGACTACCGGATAATGAAAGCAGAGAAAATATGCTAGCAGGAAGAAGAACATAAAGGAAAAAAATTATTAATTTATCCTTTTAAGACATGAACAAAATTCAAAGAGCAATATTTTATTGTAAAATAATAGGAGAATAATGCAATGCTTTTGTTCAAAGAAGGAGGAGGTTGGGCTACTTTTTTGAAGCAACCTACCATCAATTTTTGAAGAATGGAATGATTGCAAGCCTTTGAGCTTTAGAGGGAGCAAAAGAAATTCATAGACATTAGGAAGATGAGTTAGGTGAAGCAACGATTTCCCATTTTCCTTTTTCTCTCAAGGATCAAACCATTGACTAACAAACTTCATGGTGTGTATAGGACAATGGGAACAATAACAGATGCATATGCAGCTACTCTTCATGATCTCTTCTATGCTCATAAACTAGAAAGTGTGTCCTATTTGATGGTCAAAATGAAGACTGGCAGTGCTTCGACCGTTGGAGGAAAAAAAACAGCTTTCTCTTTCGGTTATTTTGACTTGAGACTTGATAAAAGCTAAAGTTGGAAATCAGAGAAGGCATGCATATCTCAAATTCAAAGTGAGGGGGGCCCATTTTGGACGATTTTGTGAACCTTTTGTCCCCAACATATACCTTGATTACCTTCCACTATACCAAAGGCTTGATTTCGTTTCTCCCACTTTAGTTCCATAGGTGTGAAAATGAGAGGTGCAATATTAATTGTGTTAGCATGTAGGCAAGAGAGCAATTGCATAAATGTTGTGTCATATCTTGTTCTTTTTCACCTTTCATGATTTCTTTGAAGTGTTGTCACATATGTTCCATTGATATTGATAACCAAATTGATCGTAATGGCGCCAATCCATTTTCTTTCCCCCTCTCTTCTTGTCATTATGACTGTTTTTGAAGACCATGAAACCTTTTTTTTAAACAAAGGATGTCTAAATCTTAGTGTGGTGATAAGAGGAAAGCTCAAGCCTCAATGATTTTATCTTGGAATTAAGCTGTCTCAAAAGAGATTTATTTACTACCACACATAAGTGGTAGCTGTTTGATTCTCTTAATTAAGTGGTTCAAGATTTAAATAATGATTTACTCTTGGAGTATGAAATAAATTATGTTGAGAGAGAAATATTCATCTTGTGTACGCTCAAGGTCCCAAAAGATTTGTAAAAAAAAATAATTATATCTATAATCTTTGACAATAACTTCATTTAATTTGTTTTTACATTTTTCTTGTTCATTTTATCTCAATAACTGCATATTTATCATTAACTGTGTGTCCATAACTGAAAAAAAAAAACTACTACCCACAAAATATATGAAACTAATTTCCTTGTAGCCCATTTTAAACGACGTGGAATATGTAAAGCATTAATTAGTTATATCCTCTGATTATTACAGTGCATTTTAAATTGAATTTTTATAGTTAAATTTTTTGGATTGTGTCTGTCTTTCCACTGGTATATGATAATGGGGGATATTTACGAAAGTTGAAACTTCCATTGGCTTTGTTGCTGCCTGGATGAGACATCTCTTGTTTCAGTGAACTAATAAGGTGCATATAAACACAATCAAATGTTAACTATAATTAACGTTAGTATCTTGTTGTTTAAGGAAATCTTTATATGGGTCCAGTTTCCTTGATTCTCTAAGTAAGCCATTAAGGAGTTTTTTAATTATCTACTTTAGCCATCATCAACTAATATAATATTTAGCATTTTTATATAGTAACTACAAATTTCTAGAGACATAATTTGGAGTATTTTTAGTCATGAATCTCCCTAATCATAATTTTTTAAGCACACTTCACCATTATCTTTCTTTACGGATATGTTCATAGTGGGAACATGAATTTGACTTTGGGAAATCTCTATGGCTTAGTGGTCCCTTTAAAAAACACAAAATCTAGATGCAACTACAGTAAGAGATGCCCCTCTTGCTTTTTTTTAGCATCCTTTTGAAGCTAAGTGCAACAAATCACTTTGGCAATATTCCCCATCGTAGAAATTTATAGTTTAGGGGAGAAATGATAAATTGTAATTCTCAAGTGCTCAAGGTCATTAAATTTCTTGGCACATAAAAGGGGCAAAATTGTGACCACAAAATTATACAAAGTGATATATTCACTAGAACATGAGGGTCCCTATCTTACCCTTTTTGCCCTGCCCTTCACAGAGCAAACAAAGCATGGCTAACATGGAAATCGTGTCTTTTGTCACAGGGAAGAAAAGGTGCAGATATGATTTAACATATCTTCCAACAAAGACAAACCATGCAATCAGTTTTATCCACCTTGTCCCCCAAGAATCCCATAATATCCAAGGCCCAAAATGGATAATGCTGGACAATATAATGTGGCACATCTTGATTACATAACATTCACAAGGGCTTCTTCTTTCTCTGGCAAAGTTTCCCTTTTCCTCTCATTCAAACTTTTATTGATGAGTGCGCAAATAGTTGTATAATAGGAGAAAACTTGCGAATGAAAGATCAAGTAACAAAAAACAAAGGATAAGTTGAGCTGCTCATCAAAATAATAACATTGGAAAATTTTATACTTGCAATATAATTTTGTAAACGAACAAAGATTGTTTTGGAACAGCCATAGCTAATTAAGTGTCATGGCAGCAATCCTCTGGTACAATTTTGATTTTTCACTCAAGAATTCCAAGTGTCACAAGTACTTTGAAAAAACTCAAAATATGGTTTAATTGATAAAAGCATAACTACAATCCTCTCCGAATTTTGATGACTGATGGATATTCATTTTGCATGATTTTAACAATTTAAGTAGCCATATATTATATGCTTATAAGAGAAGCTAGCCACCAATTGCACACTCTCAATTCACCATCTAATATATCCAAATATATGCTTATAATAAAAATATAGGACACAGTACTATGTAAAAACCTGCATCCCACTCATACAATTATGTTTATGAACATTTTAAGGAGGGTCAAAAATGTTTTTAGTGGAAACCTCGAAGGTCAACTAGTCAGAGTATTATAAATCCAAATTCTGCTTAACTCACAAAAATAGTGAACAATATGACAACCTTGTATCAAACCACAGCACTCCCTATGCTCACTTAAGTTAGAGACCAGGCAGACATTAGCCTTATATACCAAATGACTCGGATACGTTTTCAAAGACTTCACATTTGGCTTATAAGCTGCCATAATTATCAGTCTCAATAAATTTTGTTTTTGCATTCCATTCCACGTGAGTCGCTTTAATTTGTAAGTTCACTGTTTGCAGGAAGACCGTTTAATTCTCCACAAAGAATAAATCCGTGCAACACACAGGTCAAAATCTAGCTAAAATAAACTTCAATCCTTTCATGTTGGACTAATGTCCTCCCACATTTGATATATCTCCCAAGAAGCCTGTTGGAATCATGATAAAGAGTTTAGCCTCTCGAGTTGCAGTGACTGTAATGACAACAAACATTGTAGGAGCAAAATAATGAGTTGCACTGACTTTAGACAATGCACAAGCACAAGCCCACTTGAATTGAGCCAAACATTTTATTACATTAGAATTATGAACAGAAAATCAGAAATGGTCAAACCGTCAAACTATTTCAAAGAGGCTTTATCAAAATTTTGAGGACTTGTGTCATTCCAAATGCTTGAGCTGCCAAGCAATAGCTTTTATTAATATCTCGAATACCACTATGCCTTGGTCCATGCATAGGCCACGAAAAAAAAGCACAAGTGACAGAACAATCTGCTACTGAAGTCATATCATAAATACCATAATAAAACAGCCAGAAATTGGCCATGAAGCTACCAAACTCTAAATCCATTTGGCTATTGAGTAATAAAGCAAAAGATGGCCCATTTGTCTAGAATTATTAAGATCACATGCCTTGGTATCATTAATATGAGTAGGTGATCCATTAAACTCTGAAATGTAGCAAGGTAATTGTGCAACTGACCAATAAAAAGTAAGAACACAGGTATATGAACAAAAAAAAAAACATTAGAAAATGAAGCTCTGCTTGATCAAAAACAACCTCGGTATGTCTTGTTTGGTTTACTAAGTCAGAAATAACCTTCCATAGATTGTCCATAAATTTATCATATGTCTGATGTGTTTTATTTGTTTTGCAACAAAGGAATTGGAAATTATTAGTAAAAATGCATATGTGCCCAAGAATCTTCCCGGGCAAAACAAACAGCACCAGCAAGTTTTTGATTCATGAGCGAGATAAACATGACCAGCAAACTGACATTCAGAGCAAGTTTCTGAATCACGATGAAGCCCCCAAATCAGAGGCCTGTGAAGTACATATATCGACTCCAAGTGTCTTCTTTAAGCAGATAAATGAGAACAAATATATCAACAAATCAGAGGCTGGCTAACACCAACAAACGCCATCCTCCATCATCTTGACAGCATTATTTTTCATCGAATAGCATTGGTATAGACAAAATAAAAAGTATGAACACTTAAAATAGATAAGATTGAATAATAAACAACACAACAAAGGTTTAAAATTATAAGTAAATTTTTGTTCATACAATTCATTCAATGTGGCCATAACTTGCGTCACTCTAATCACTTGTAGCATTACAGAGTCATTCAAATACATATGCTAATAAAAAAAAAGTTGGAAACAAACATTAGAAGAGACACGGTGAGGAGAAGAACAGTCAGATGCTTGTTGTGCTGTGCCGTTTTGTTTTGCGGTGTTGAGTGTGTTGTGCCTTTAGGATTAATTGGGTTGAGCTTTATTGGTGGTTGGGGTATGAGGGTTTTCAATTTTTTATTTTAGTTGTAAGCCAGTTTGCATGTTTGCGGGCTGACCTCACGGTCTAAACCTGTACAACTCACGACATAACCATGGATACTTAAAAAAAATTTGGTCTTTGGTCGGTGCGGACTGCTGACCCGTGAGCCGATCCATAACCCTAAGCTTGTTTACCACCCCTAATTACAATATGTCTTAAGGTGCGTTTGATTTGTTAAAAGATGAGGGACTGAACAACACAAAAATATTTGTTCAATGACTAATGAATAATACAAAATAAAGAATGATAGATTAAATAAATAACCGAAAACTTTAACTCACTAAACTCTAATACAATTTTTTTTGTTCAGTGTCAAATAAAAGTAAAAATATAATATTATCTATATTTTTTGACTTTTTATGATCCCACACAACTTTTTTTCTTTTTCCATATGTGCCTCATTCTCTAAACCTTCCTCTCCAAATGTTGTACCTTGATCGTAGTTGAAGACTGTTGTTTCCTTTTTGCTCATTATTTCTTTATTTTCATTGTTAATTTATTATTCAAATGTTCTTATCGTCATCTTCCTTCTTCTTGTTATGCTTTTTTTTCTTTTGGCCAACTCGAAAGAGGGCGCGTCGCGCCGTTGTGTCATCCTCACCATCGTTGTGACCCTATGACATCCTTGTGCCATCAGACCCTGCACCTGGTGGTGTTAGGGGTCACGCATCCTCCATGGAGGTGTCTCTCATTTGTTGTGCCATCAAGTGCGGTTAATGTACCTAGGATTTTATAATAAAATTTACATTATTTTGTCTAATACAAGAGTCGTTGTTTTTCGGCCGACAATTTGCAATGTTTTTATTTTTTACCAACATCGGCCGATCATATTTTTTGTATGATTGAGGAAGTTTTCTTGTTCGATGTCGCCCAAAAAGTTTACCATCGAGGTCGCCTATGGTATTTTGTGTGAATTCAACCGACGTTGTGCTTCGGCCGATATTGGTCTGTGCTAATTGAATAGGCATAGAAAAATATAACCGACCTGTGCGGCAAACAAAAAAATTCATGACAAACCTGAATCGAAAAAAATTCTAGCCGACATCAATCAAGAAAGATTACCGGTCGAGGTCAACCTTGAACAAACCTCACCGAAAATCTTGGCGCAAGAATGGTTGTTTTTCGGCCGACACTGTCCAACATTATTTTTTGTACGATCGAGGAAGTCATATCTTGTTCGATGTCGCTCAAAAGTTGTACCATCGGAGGGTCGGCTATGGTGTTTCGTGCGAACTCAACTGACGTGGTAGTTAAGCCGACATTGGCCTGCGCTAATTGAATCGGCAAAGAAAAATTTAGCCCACCTCAGCGGCAGAAAAAAATCCTTGGCAA
This sequence comes from Glycine soja, assembly GCF_004193775.1. Taxonomy (NCBI): domain Eukaryota; kingdom Viridiplantae; phylum Streptophyta; class Magnoliopsida; order Fabales; family Fabaceae; genus Glycine; species Glycine soja. Next base: position 1,695,782 of record NC_041010.1, on the reverse strand, counting down.
ACATTGATAAATACATCAAACAAGATAGAACACAAAATTATTTATATTGTACATGAACCACCAAACATCGTATAATACAAAAAATTAGCCTGTAATTTAGTTATTTGTCCCATGTTATTTTATTTATCTTGTTTTTTTAGCAAATCAAAGAGCACGATAAAGTATGTATTTTTTGTATTTTTTTTATAGGAGGGAGTGGTATTTAAACCTAATTTAAATAATATAATTGGAAATAATCTATGTTTCTGAGTCCGTACATACATATGGCTTGAAAATATCATACTTGAGCTTAGCTGGGAGTCTACTCCAGTCCACTCCACTACGACCAACATTACCAAATCGCCATGGCAACAACACTCACATCTTCCGTTATCCATTCTCACGCACTCCCACGCGCGCCATGCTGCTTCTTCCTCCGCTTTCGCTTTCCCTTCACTTTCACATTCTCCCCTTCCAATTTCCCCGCCAAATCTTCTTCGCGCCTCGCCATCATCTCCGCTTCTTCATCCACCGCCGAGCACAACCACCCCAACTCCTCCTCCTCCTCTCAAGACCTCGCCGTCCTTCTCGAAGTCCAGGGGTGATTCTCCGATTCATCGCTCCAACAACCTCCTCTCACACTGTGTTCCACGATTTTGCTCATATGCTTTTTCTTTATTGATCGCCAAATGTTAATTATTAGTTTTTGTTAGCGGGAGGATTCGAATCCGTGACCTCTCTTTCCTTTCTTTCTCCCTTCACTACTAAACCTATCTTATATCTCCTCTGTGTTCATATGCTGCTTCTCACACTCTTAACTTAGGGCCTCTTTGGATGCATTCTTCTAAAACCACTTCTAAGAGAAAAAATATGAAGAGAAAAAGGAAATGAGTTTCTCCATAAGTTAATTTGTAGAAGCTCTTTCCTATAGCTTCTCTAAAAGATGAGAGAAGATTAACTAATGGAGAAGCTCATTTTCTTTTCTTCTTCTTATTTTCTTCTCTTAGAAGCACTTCCAGAGAGACTTACCCAAACAGGTCCTTAAAACTTAAAACTTTGTTGTGTTGTTTTAGGGTTCTTATGGACTCGCACCGCGTTGGAAATCGCCTCGCCTTCAATAAAGGTATGAACGGTTCTGCATCCGTCGTTTTTCTGTTTGTGAATTCTGTGTAATGCGGTGTAATTTTACTTCCTGTGTCCGCAGCGTTTGAGAAGCTTGGACTCGATTGCGCCAACTGGACTGAACCTGTCTATTCCGATCTTTCAAAGTGTGTTTGTTTTTTTGTTTTTTTGTTAGATTAAATTAAAATGTTCTCTTGATTATGCGTGTATGTATGTTCGTATGTGTGATTGAATTTAACTTGCCAAATTTGCCTTTGGGTTCGAGTAAATCAATGCGTTGAAATTCTTTTTGAAATCTCTTTTGGTCGTTACATGTTTGAGTGTTTTTACTATTTACAGTGCTGCAAGTTAATTTCAGTGAATGTCCACGTTTCTTATAAACTGTTTTCTAATGACTTTCCAGGAGAAGTGCTGGAGATGAGGAAAAGATGGTGTTTCTGTATTTTAATCGTGTAAGCTGTTCGTCTTTTGTCTGTGGTAGGAATTTTTTTAAAGAAAGGGGTAAGGTTAGTGGTAACATTATTTATTTAAGCCAAATTCTGTTGTCATTGTCTCTACTAAGCAGATTGGGTGGCCTTCTTCGTTACCCACAAATGAGCAGGGACTGTTTGCAAAAAGAGTTTTGCAGCAAAAGGTTTTATCCTTACACTTAATCTTGCTGAATGGTATATACTGCTGTTAATTAGTGTCTTTTTTTTCCCTATGCAATTCAACAAATATGACAAATCTTATCAGTCTCTTAATCTCTTCAAGAACTTGTAAACTTTCCTTTTGGCTCCTTACTCGATCTCTTATATCCAAGAAATGTTTGCTGTTTATATTCAGAAGCTCCTGCCTACTAGCCAATTTGGATAGCTTATTTTGGAACCAAAAAAACTTTTGATCAAAAGATTAATGAGAGATTTTAACCTTAAAAAAAAAAACTGTTTTCCCAATATAATTTATTCCTAAACATTCTATAGTTTTTCTCTGAATAGGATTGCTTTATCTTGTGTCTATGTGGTTTTGAGTCCATGGATGCTTTGAATGAGAATTATCAGATCCAGAGGATTATATGCTACTTTTATGTTATTTTTTAGATTTACGAGAATAACTTGCCCTCAGTTCTTTTATTCCAAAAACAAATTCAAAAAGAAAGTATAGATGGGAAAAAATTTCCAATTGGAGGCAGGATATCTAATGGTTTGGAAAAACATGCCACTTTGATATTTAAGTCCTAAAGAATTAGATTCTATACTATACCCTAGTAAGCTAAAAATCCTTCCCCAAATGATTTTTCAATTACTCGTTGAGAAGATGATGAGAATTTTGTAAAGAATCATATTCAACTCTTTATCATATATTGGCAGGAAAAGGCATTAGAAGAGTTTGTGATGTCAAAAAGTCTACCTTTACGACCTGGTCTTGAACAGTGAGTTATCTCATCTATGTATTTTATTTATGGGGAGCTATATTTTTTGGTACAGTTAGGAGAACAAGATGTGCATTAGTTAAGGAGAGCAATCTCTTTAAACTTAAATACTTCTATTAAGTTATCATACCTAGGAATTCTTTCACACTGTAGGTCTGAGACTCTGAGTCACTTGGTCATTCTAGTAGATTTTTACGGTAGATTTAATTTTGACACTATTGGTTTTTCATTGTTCTCTTGTCAATATAGCAATTTTTTTCTTTATGATTTAAACATTAACAGGGTTCAGGGAGTATTTTATTAATTGAAAGATTTGTTCAAGGCCCAAGAATAAATAAGGATAATTTTTGTCTAGGTGTTTACCTGTAGAATTTAATTTGGTATCCACTGATTAGAAGTAATTTTGGTTTACAAAAGTCCCATTTTAAAATGTTTTTCCTTGTTTTCATTGCCTCTTTTATTGAGCTGTACTCTGATTGCCTATATTATAATTCTCTTAAAGGTTCAAGTGTTACCAGGATATTTCATAAATTTAGGGACTTGGATGCTTATAGAACTTTAATTTGTTTACACTTTACATTCCATGATTCCTTAACATATATAGTAATGTCTCCATTGACAGGTTTATTGATGATGCATATAATGAAGGAATTCCAGTGGTAATATTAACGGCCTACAGTAAAAGTGGTGATAATATTGCCAGGTAATTTTATTTAGCTCCAAAATTTTGCAATGGTACTAAGTAGGTTAATATTATGATTATTGATGGAATACGATTTTGTGGTCTAGAGATGTTCTTGATCACTCAGAAGCTTAGCTTGCTGATTTGCAAATGCATATTGGTTATGGCCTAAGGCATGTAATTAGTACACCTTTCCATTCAATCGGTGTATTCTCTCTCTCTCTCTCCCCCTCTCTGTCTTTCAGTTTTTCCTTATAGAATTATAGATAATAATTGTTGTATTTGAGGAATGAACTAAGTCCAATGAAGTTGCATGATATGACTGCAAATTCAGATGTGAATAATAGCATTCTGTTTTGATATTGTTAGTATTCTTTTAGCTATATCTATATAAAAATTTCAATATTTGAGGGGCCATGTGGTTCACAATCTACTAGCTCAATCCTTTCTCTTTGCTTGTGTAACTTCCACTTTTTTATTCCCTGGATAATGTGAGCACACTAATATTTCTCCCTTTTGCCTTGTGCTTATTAAACTTTTAGGTCCATAATGGAAAAGCTTGGTGACGATCGAAGCATAAAGGTCATTATTGTAGGGAATAAGGAGGTTGAGCAAAGTTTATATGGACAACTAGTCTCGGGAAAGGTAATTGCTTCTGGTTTGGATGAAGAGCTTGCCAAGGAAGCCAAAAGAGCTGGTATATACTTGAGTCGTTGATTATGTGCCCCCCATGCAAGCATTTTCAGTGCACAATGTTCTTTGCTAAGGGGCTTTCCACTTCTGCCATTTTTGCCAGTTTCTGCTGAAAAACAAAGGTTAGCAAAGGAGGTAGCATCCATGCTAAAATTGAGTGTTGAGATTGATACCGGCTCATCTGAAAGGTTAGTTTATTTGTCTCCAGTAATTTTCACCAAAACTAAAATAAAATATCTTGGTCCTTTTGTATCATTTTTGTTTGCACCATTAGGGTCTTAGGGATCCATACACATAGGATAAAGAAACTTGAAAACGTGTATGACTCAGCTTTGTAGTTGTTAAGGATACAAAGGATGATGTATGATGTATGTTTGGAGAGGGGAAGGGAAGGCAAGAAATCAAAGGAAAAAGTGTGAGAAGGGATGGGAAGAAAATTGGGTGTTAAAGCAATGTTTTTTGTTTTTATTTGGACATTTTAAATCATTCAAAATTGGGGGAACCACCCAACAAGAGGGAGATTTGCCCAAAACCTTCCCTTCCCCTCCTTAAGGTGCCTAGTTTCCTAAAACCTAGACTTGTAGAGAAAGGAAAAGTGCATGCTTATGTTATGTAAAACTTCAAATGAATTTAAAGTTTAAACTACTTCCAATTACATGAACAGATCTTCCACCAGAAGACAGGTTTTCTCTATTAGCAAAATTTTTGAATTAGAGTCAAAATAAAGTTTTATATCTAAATTGTAGACATTTAGGGCTAACCATTATACAAAAGTTGAATAAGAGTTAAAATTAATTTTTTATATATTTTAAAAATATTGTACATTATTCCTTTTTCAAATTCTAACAATTATTTAAAAATTATCTTTAATATTCCTTTTGGACTTTAAAAGCTGGGCGAAAAGCTACCTAAAGACATTGAAACTGAAATGAGCTGATGATCACAAATTATCATTTGATACCATAATCTTAGCAATGTCCAATTAATGAATGGTTTGGATTTTAATTGCATAGTTAGATAATGTCAATTTTCATTCATTTGTTGATTGTCTGTCCAGTCTAGCTAAGATTGTGGCTGCACTACGTGCCGGAGCTGAATATGCGGGTATACCCGTCTGCAACTGTGTCCTTGTTGCAGGAAGCCAATCTGGCGTAGCTGGAGCTACACAGGTGGGCATGCCATGTGTTGTTTTACGAAGCAGGTGACTTCATTTGCTCTTGGAAGTTCAACAAAACATGTAATGGATGAGTTCACACAATTGCACTATTGCATGCCTTCATAGGAAGTTCCTTACTATCAATAGAATTTTGATTGTTTTTAAGTTGGTGTATTCTAGAATTGTTTCTTATTTTTAATTAATTGTTTCCTGCAGTATTCACCAAAAAAAAAATTGTTTCCTGCAGTTTGACATCTAGAGCCGAGTTTCCATTGGCAAACGCTACAATGGATGGATTTGGAGGTGTGGATCTAACAATTTCAAAATTACGCAATCTACTCCCCAAGAACAGCCAAAGGACTGAATGGTAATTTTCTTAGCTTCACTTCCATTTTTTTTCTGGAGAAAATGTTGGTATACATGAATAGAAGTTGTGATGATGCTAGAAAGTGTTCCATACTAATTTTCCTGCGCAGAGTTCTATATCAATTAGCTTTCCCAAGAAATTAGCAATAAACACAACATAATCACATTTGCTCTGGATTTCAAGCTTTTTTGCGGGCATGCAAAGGGAGTTTAAAATAGGTAACTTCAGATAAAATGTTTTCTGGTATGATAATTCCATCATTTCATGTTACAATTCTGCAAATATATCAATTGAAAAAATACACTGATACTTGTGGTTTCTGCTTTCCTAATTGCATGATCTGTCGTTGCTCTTCCAGCAGTGAGGAAAGATTATTCTTGTTAGGGATTGGCTGTGGGGAATCCTCTTACTACAGTTGCTGGGTAAATATAACTGTAATGTGTCTGATGTTATATTTTTATCTATAATGGAACTGAGATCAATCTTTCTTGCAAAGTGTAGTTACAAGATGATAATGTTTTTCTTTTCTTAAACTGAAAGATGAGTTAGAAATGTCTCGTGGGGTGGGAGTGGGACTGTTTCAGGAGTCTGAGTATATATATGTTTGGTAATTGACTTCTGTAACGGAGTTTGAATCCGTTGTGTATTTGGGTACCATATCCCAAAGGACTGAATCTACGTCAAATTGAAAGTCTTTTGTTTGGACTTGAAAACGTAAGGAGAAAACGTAAATTCAGAGTAAGCATGTTTCATATGCATCTATTTAATTATATAAATTAAAATCACTATTATAATTTTCAATATATTAAATTAGTACAACATAAAATTAAACATAATAGTTAAAACAATAATATTTTAAAGATAGTATTATAATTTGTTAAAATTTAAAATGAAATTCAATTTGAATTTGAAGATAACATTGATAATAACATTTAATTTATTTTATTTTAAAAAAATAGTAATTATTATATTTTAAAGTAAAATGTGCTTTAATATTTAAATTTAAACATTTGTGAAATTTTATAAAGATTAACTTTACTCTCAAAAGTCGGTATATAAAAGAATAAAAAGTGAGTTAATTGAGATATTAGTAGAGGGTTAATTTCGATTACAAAGTGAATACTTAAATTTATAATATAAAAGTAGAATTATACAAGTGATTAAGGTAGGTGAAGGATCAAATAGAAGTGAAAATTTCCAATACAAAGAAAGATTGTAATAAACTTTAAAAATATGTCTAACTAGTTAAATTTCTTTCATAAAATACTTTCGTCTGCTTATTCGGAGAAAAGCAAATGTGATTGTGGGAAAATAGTGGTCTTTTGTTACGTAAATTAACTTTCAGCAACGATGATCGCCAATTTCATATGATCATAAACCTATGATAAGATTATCAAAAGCATCTTCAGCAACAATGGTCGTCAATTTCATGTGATCATAAAGCGATGATTAAGATTATCAAAGCATTTTTTTAAAGTTGCTAGCATTTAAAGGAAAACTAGTTTATAATAATATTGTTATTCCGTCACTATTGGGACTGAGATATGTTCTGTAGTTATAGAACCCAAATAGGGGTCCTTCATATACTCAGATAATTTACACGTTACAGTAAAGAATAAAAGTAAAAAATAGATAGGTAGTAATAATACAAAACTGATCTGGGATATCACCCTAACTGGTGCATGTCTATTCTTGATGCCAACCGTCTTCAAATCAAATTGTCGTGAATTTTGTCATGAAAATTCAGCTTCGGGAGCATTTGTTCTTCGTCTATGAGACAAGTTTGCTGTTGAGTATTCGTTATCATCAACAGACGACCCAACACTTGATACATTGGAAATTGAGTTTGATACTGAATCAGGTTTGTGCACATGATTTCTGAAGATCTGTGTCTGAGAAGTTGACCCTTGTGATTCTTGAGGGGTTTGATTCCCCTGAGCTTCTTCAGCAAGACGTTTAATAAGGTTCATAACTGTGGGAAGAAACTTTGATGAAATGGATAGTAGTCCAGGCAGCTGCAAACAGTATTATCCATAACGTTAACAAAATTCAGACAATGTCAACCTAGAACGATAAGAAATTTTGAACTAGTAAATCCTACTCATTAAATGTATATTTAGTTAATAGCAGAAATTTCGCGTTGTAGAATGTTGTGTAATTTAAAAAAGAAAATGTCAATGGACCTAATTAGTGTGTATGTGTGCACATAGCATGATTGTAAGAGTCATTCACTTGGGCAGAAAAACCATCACAGAATCTTTACAATCCAACTGCTGCGGAAAGGTATAAGTCCAGTCATACTCACAGTGCCATGTCGAAACTCTCCAGCTATGTCCATTTGTACCCAGATTGCCTTTCCGAGTAGATAGGCAACAAATATAAACATCAGGTAGAGAGGATTTCTGTTTCACATGTAAGTCAGCAAATGTAATTATTAAACTACTGGAAAAAGGGTCCAATGAAACAGAATGATGAAAATAATAAATAATTCAAAGTTAAAAGATTTTAGAAAGTGATATGTACTTTAGTAGCATCATAAATTCATTAAAACCAAGTATGACCATTGCCATTATTGCCCATGGAGGAGGTAACCAATTGTTACTCCGCTTGTAGGCCTCCTGAATCCACGCCAAAAAAGAAAGAAAAAAAAAATAGTACCTATGTTAGTATACCTGCAGTTAGATAAGTGTCAAGGCAAAGATAAAGGACAAGAATGACATTTTCATAGTCTGCAGCTAGATAAAACAAAAGGACCAAAAAAAAGACAGCAAAAATCCTGGAGTAAACACCATTCTCATAAATCCCTGCATGAAATACTCTCACCAAACTGGTTTTATCATGGAAATGGAGCAACTGAAGCATGACAAAACCAGGCAACAACAAATGGGTGCAGAGAGGTTGTCAAAGTAAAGGTTAAGGCATGCATATGGTTATTAATTATTATATCTCAAACATATACTGCAGAGAAGTTGCCTAAAAATGCTCTAAAACTCAATAACAGGAAAACAGAATAAGTAGACAGGAATATAGTATCATATAATAGCATATGATATAATATAATATAATATGTTATTATATGATTTGATTTGATTTTACCTGAGCCGAAATAGCTTGAGTAACTGTATACTCAGTTTCTCCCTGAAATTGTCTCCACAAAGCCTTGCACTGCACTGGAGTGATAAGCACGTCTTCTGGGGAAACCTACATTTTATATCGATTATCAAATATAATATTTTTTACAACATTAACAGAGCAAGTCAGGAACCACAAATATCACTATATACTACCTCCTCCCATGTGCTTGAAGCCAATGGATCTACAGAAGCTTCCCTAGTTAGATATTGTGAAGATGTTGCAGCACTAGTTTTATCTATGAGAGATGAATGAAGTGCACTTTCAATGCGATCAGGCTTCTCATCCAACCGTATAGCAGCCATATCTGATAGAAGCTTCAGCGACTGATACATGGCAGCAGAAGTTATTTTACATGGTGCTAAAAAAGGAGAAATTTCCAATATAATTTTATCTATAAACAAGCTAAAATTTTATCATTGAACTTGCTATCAATTACCGCAGAGCGAGCATCCCTTGTAATAGCTCTAATATCTTCCTTCCCAGTCCAAACTCTAGGTAGTGAATCATTATCATGATTGAACACTGTAGAGAACCTGAAGAATATTACAGAAAGGCAGAAATCAGTAAGCCACCAAAACTAATCCAAAAACTGAACATCTATCTGGAATAGTTCATTTTCTTTCATCGTAGCGGAATAAAAATGTACAAATACAGTAGAGTGCATCCTCCGAAACAAAAACAATGGAAACAACAACCAAGCATTTTCCAGACAGGGTTGGCAAACTTGGAACAGACAATGTCAAAATGTTCTATCACAAATCATGTTTAGAAACTATTGACCATTAAATCTTTAATGGTTTCGCCAATAGTTTGTGACAGTCTCAGTCTCCCTTTACCTCAAGCAATTGAGCTACATTCCATCTGATTTACTCTGCTTATTGCAGCTTCTACAAGTCATCATCACATATGTCCCAAACCACCTACAGTTAGTTTCTACCATTTCTCAACCATAGGTACTACCCCAACTTTTTCTATAATATATTCATTATCAATCCTATCTTATTTAAATATGTCCACTAATCCAACATAACACTCTCATCTCTACTACATTGAGTTTATTCTCTTGTTGGCTTTTTGCCGCCCAACATTCAGTTCCATATATGATAGAACATCACAGGTCATATAGTTGTGCAATAAAATTTTCCTTTAAGCTTGAGTGATACCTTTTTGTCACAATTTCAAATATAACATCCCACTTGAATCCTATGGAAACAGCCAAACGCAACAATAATAACCAAGCCTTACACAACTGGTGGGATAAATTACATGAATCAAAACCAAAATCCCAGTAAAGCCATTGAAAGAAAGGTCTTGTTTTAATGGTTTCTCCTAATGCTTTCTTATGTCTTTCGCTACTTTTAATCAGACGAATTGCAAAATTTCTGTCTCTCTGCATGTCTAATGAGGGAACACTTCCTATGTATACAAGCCGAACATAATAAAATGCTGAAACAACTCTGATATGACTGTACCAGACAGAAACTTCTGTATTAAAATCTGGCACTGGCATTCTACCCTAACCAAAGACATCAATGAATAAAAAAAAAAACAGTATCATGTTCATGTCTTGTTTCAATCCATACAACTCCCGAGCTCCAAAACATCAATATTCAATTGTCAATAGTCAATCAACTTTTCAACACATTTTACAATTCAAACCCAAATTTCACCAAATAAATGACGAGATATCTTTAAATGCAGTTACCTATCTTTCATGCGTATCAGAATCTTTCCAGCTTCATCTCTTGCTTTATTTTCCACCACTTTTCTTGCATAGTCCCTTAAGCTTTGTTGCATTCTTCCAACTGTTTCTTCATCCAGCTCAAAACCAGCAACAGAAGCAGAAAATTCTGATACAGCAGTTTCAGTCTCACGTTTAAGTAGTTCTCTTATTGAAAGCCAGGTGTCCTTTCCACCTGCTTCAAAGAGAGACTCCACAGGCTCCGCCAATGCCTTGGCCAATTTTTTCTGCATAAGATACTTTTATTTTAGTGTCTGATAGACATAGCAGGCATTAAGAAAACATAACCCAGCTCAACCAATTAATCACTTGTGTAGCAACGACAATACTACCTCAAAATTAGTTGTTATCTCCAATAGTTTTGCACTGCACACAGATGAAGTATGTGAATCAATATCACGATGAAGTTTGTCTCGCACTTTTGAAGCACCCCAATTAGCTTGTCTTATAGCAGCATCTGGAAAATGTGAATATTATTAAACAATCAACAAATAGGAATGGGAGTTTAGTGATTCTAAAAAACATTTACATGATGACAAAACAGAAATAGTGATTCCATCAAATACGAGAGAACATGTGATTCTAAAGCAAGTAAATAGAAACTGCTGAATGTAAAGGGACATAAAAAGAGAAAATAGAGAGAAAGGGAGATAGGATGGAATTGCTTAAGTGAAATTGATTATGCTGTATCTAGGTTATGCAAAACATCTATATATAGACTCTTAATAGACTAAATGGGGACTATATCCTAGGCAATGAGTGAGTCGGTTCTACTTTCTAAATACTAATTCCTATGAAAAACTAAATGCATTTAACACATGTTTTACTCGAACTGCACATTATTCTAACACTTCCCCACAAGTTAAAGCTTACAAAACTTTAAACTAGTTATAAGTTAAAGCTTACTAAACTTTAAACTAGTCATAAATAAACACTTTTTTAAAATATTATAGGATCAACCAAACTTGGTTGAAAAGGCGATATAGGGTTTGATTAGACTAAAACAGGACAACTAAATAAAGTAATTGGAGATTAACAAAGCTGGAGATTGACAGAGTCATTTGAAATTCACCAGAGGTGACAACTCACAAGAAGATTTAACCGGAAAGATTTCCAGAAAGTTGCTAGAAGGTGATTAAAAAGTTATCCATAAAGGCCATTGGCAATTGAAGGTTGCCCAAAGTTTGCCAGCAAGTTGCTGGAAGTTCATCAGAAAAGTTTGCCAGTGGATGATACCACTCTGATACCATGTTTAGACTACGAAACATTGAATTGATATTAATTGAGCATTTGAGCTACATTGCAATGTAATTATGTCACGTTAATAAAATCTAGAACACAAACCCTTATTTATACTAATCATAACCCTAACTAAATAAGTAAACAAATCATGAGATATCAGGGTCAATGTAATCTATCTTTCACTACTAATTCAAACACACAAATAGGATAAATCAAGAGACTCATAGCACTATGCATCCTTTGAGGGCTGAGGCACTCATTTTTCTTCTTATAAATCAACTTAAGTCATATTTTAAATATGCTCTTGACAAATGTTTGTGAGATCAGCCAAACTCAATAAATTCTCTCCATTAATTTCACAAACACACAGCACCATAGCAATATGTAAAATATCAGAAGCACTATTTTATTTTCCCCTTGATCTTCACCATATAAAGTCCCCCTTATATTTGTTAAAACTATGGACTGAAAGTAAGATTGTGTATTATGTTCAATAAAAAAAAAAAAAACTTCGTACCCCATTGTCCAGAGGCTCTTCGCTATGCGAAGGTATGGGGGAGGGATATTGTACGCAGCCTTACCCTTGCATATGCAAAGAGGCTGTTTCCGGATTCGAACCCATGACCAACAAGTCACCAAGGCACAACTTTACCGCTGCACCAGGGCTCGCCCTCTAAATTAATTTTAACTCTTATTCAACTTTTGTATAATGGTTAGCCCTAAATGTCTACAATTTAGATATAAAACTTTATTTTGACTCTAATTCAAAAATTTTGCTAATAGAGAAAACCTGTCTTCTGGTGGAAGATCTGTTCATGTAATTGGAAGTAGTTTAAACTTTAAATTCATTTGAAGTTTTACATAACATAAGCATGCACTTTTCCTTTCTCTACAAGTCTAGGTTTTAGGAAACTAGGCACCTTAAGGAGGGGAAGGGAAGGTTTTGGGCAAATCTCCCTCTTCTCATAAATTTTCTTCACTTTAAATATCTACATCCATGTAAGTCTTAAGTGGGAATGTAAAACAATCAAGGCAGGAATGACAGGATGGCACCTAATATAAATTCATAAAGTAAATGGAAACTCAAGCTAACATCAGCATTGGCACCCCAATTGTGAAGTAATTCTCAAACATGCATATAAAGTTACAACAGACAGTTACATGCTACGAAGAAGAATCATATCAGATTATTACCAGCAGATGCTTTGTCAAACTCAAGCATAGTAGACTGAGTCCAAGTGCGAACAGATGAAGCAAACCCTTCTCCATTGTTTAGTGATTGTTCCAGCTTAGTCTTAAAATCATCTAGAGCTTTAGAGCGTATATGCCCTAGCAATGTTGTATAAGCAGGGTACACAAGCTGAAATGTTGACACCAAGAAAGAATATAATTACAAGAATTTTATGTACATACACACACACACACTCTCTCTCTCTCTCTTTAGAAGTCCTTATCAGCAATACTTCAGTACTACAGTCCTTGGTGTTTTTTGGCTATTTATATTTTCTGATAATTAAGCAAGTACACTTGAACAGAATATTTCTGCATTATTTGATAGACTCATGGAAAATTACTGTACAGAATCAGTGCAGAGCAGTATGAATAAAAATTATAGAGAGTGGATAATATTGTAGCTTAACAACGGAATGATGGATCAATTATTAGGGTAAACAATATTGAATATTTGTAGAGTATATTGATACAAATGCGGTAGGATAATGTTTTAAGAATCCGATATCCATTTGCTAGGTTGCTAAACTAGCTAAATGAAGTTTGACAACTGCACTTGGATAGGTTGCAAGGTTTTTCAAAGAGTGAGTCCAGAATTGTCAGTGCATACTATTTGGTTGGAGCAGAAGATCCAAATTTTCAAGGGCAACCATTTGCCCCAACATTGTCTATAGGGAAGGATTTGGTTTAGAGCCTTAGTTTTGTGCTCTGCTAAAAGCTTGTTTTCAGGTAGTCATATACTCATATTTCTGATATGCAAAGAATGCAAAATATAGTTGCATTTTCAAGCCTCTTTGGCTCAGTCTTCAATATTGTATTTCTAAGGAATTCTATCCACCCAGCTGTACTTTACTTCCCCTCCCAAAAAAAAAAACACAAAACGGACTTCTTTCGGTTTGCTTGAGGTTTTCAGGGAGGATTAAGTTTATTACAACAGCCCATGTCTGCTCTATAAAAATTCAAAATAAAATCATAAAAGGCAGGCAGCAGCCTTACATCCAAAGCCTTTGATTCCAATTGCTTTTGTTTTGCATTTCTCACAGCTTCATCAAAGAAGATTGCCTCCTCATCATATCTGTTGAAAGCAGATATTATCAGCATATAAAGAGAAAGATTGTCATAAAAAATCTTAACAGTTAATAATATTCTGTTTCAACAAACTTATGTCACGAAAACTCTGAATAGGAAAAAGAAGTTTAGCAAAGCAATGAAGACCTCCCCGTGTAAACCAAAAATAAAAAATGCATCCTAATTTAATTCGAAAAATCATTATACTTCTTCAACCATTCAAACATATACAGGAATTATAGGGACAAGAAAAAGGTTGACTTAACTCAAATTAATCAGCAAATCAAGTAGTTTACTGAACATATATTTTTCTTCAACTTAAGTAAAAGTTCACCAGCATCTGGAACTTACTGTGAAAGGCAGGCATCAATAATTGAGCTCAGCTTTTCCCCAAAACCTCGTACTGGACCCAATTCAATAGCTTCCTCCAATTCCAACCAACCCTAAGCCAAATTCATTCATGTGATGATTGATTCTAAAAATAACTGAAGCAACTCACAATAGAGAAGAAATGATGAGCACCTTGTCAGAGCGTAGTTGGTTAAGTTTTTCATTAGCAATCTCTTCACAACGCACTGTTGCAACCATTACCTGTTAAATAAAATGGAAAAATGATAAGAAAACCAAAACATTGTTACATCCCATCCCAAAAATAAGCTAATAGGGAACCTTATGAGCTGGAAGATCAAGATCCTTGTTTTCCCGTATGACTTTCCATATTTGCTGTGCACTAATAGAAAAGGCAGAAGCAGGCACAACACCACGCCGATCACCAGCCAGACCTCCAGGTGCTATAGAATGGAAGAAACGTTGCCGTAATTGAGCAACCTGTATAAATAAGTGCAAAACTATGATCCACAACATATCTGCGATAAGGAAAGAACCCTTATGGAAAAGTTAAAATACAAAGGTTTCCAAAATTGCATTATTAGCATAAATACTCATAGGCGGAAAACTACCAACTAGAAGAACCAGATCTGAAAACAATAGAAATTAGAGATCACTCCAGAACAAGGAAAAAGTATCCCAGCACAAACTTCTAAAAGCAATGCACTATCTCATGAATGAGTACCTCCTCTTTGAACTTATCCTCCTTGTCCTCATAGCTTGACAAAGCAGTAACCTCCACCTTCATTTGAAGATTCATTAATCATATATCATAATATACACACATAAACAGTTGGCACATGAAAAGGTGAGATAGATGGCTCTTACATTAAAAAATTCACAAAGAGGAGTATGTTGATGGGCTTCGGGTTTTCGAATGCCATCCCAAATCTGAGGAATTCATATCATGGTAAGAACTAATGATGAAGAAATACAAGAAACCGCAATAAAGAGAAGAAAAAAAACTCAAATTTAATGGGAATCACACCTTCTGAATATCTTCTCTTAGAATAGGCTCCAAATTTTCAAGTGGGGTCTGCATAGACAGGCAGAAACATGATAAAACATTAAATAGCAGGAAATCACAAAAGTGTACGTTCTCAAGAAAGGACCAGGATTCTAGACCTTTGTTTTATCACGTATAACAAAAAGCAATGTCGTTTTCCGGGGACTGAATAGACGCATCATGACCTAGAAATACAAGGATCAAAGTGTGAAAACTCAAATATTGAATACCCAACCAGAGGGTAATCCATGGCTAAAAACTACCTGAAAAACTGTTTTTAAAAGAGGTTTATTTGCTGCTTGTTCTCGACCAATATCATGACACCACCTGTGAATAAAATAAAATCTTCAAAATATTGTCCAAAATGGATTGAATGTTAGCGTAAGTTTAATGTAAGCTCCCATAAACCATGAAACAGTGTTCTTATTATTTTCTGATTAAATCTGATTACTAATTAGACTCCAAAGAAAATATGGAAATAATAAAAAATGAGCAGAATATAAAGAAAGATGATGCAAATCATCTCCTTTTGCACCTCCCGTTACAGAATACATTACATCCCATCCTACACTTATTGACATACAATGCCAGTGATCCTAATTACCAAGTGTTAAGTAGACGATAAACAAGAGTATCTTAAAACATAAGTTACTAGAACTAACAGGCAATACACCAAGTTAGACAGAAAGATTTGCCTTTCCACCTAGACTTCAGCTAAGCAATGTAGTTTCTAGGACTGCACAAAAATGTTGGGTGTGAAGTTGTTAAGAAACTTTAAAATAGCCAAGCATAATGCCTTCAAGTATCACCCCATTCAATCAATTATAAAGCAATAATCTAGACCTAAAAACTTACATGTTTATCAGAACAATATCTGATATTGCCAAAGCAAAAAGAGCACTCTGTTTCTCAAAAGCAGTGTCATCCTGAGAGTTATATTTAAAAAAGAAAAAGAATGCAAGGCAATAGTGAGTTCTAATGTACATACAACAAAGAAAGAGAACAGGTACATTTGTCAGTAAAAATGAAGCTAGAACCTGTTTTAAGGGGCATTAATAGCATACAATTCAAAATTTCAGCTAAAGATATGGTCAGGGCATATTCATATTTATAATAGTGCAATAAAATTTTCATTTATAGACAGAAACAGTAAAGGGAAGCATCTTGCAAGACAATTGAAGGTAGCTTTGAATTTCCAACTAGGTTTGTCAAAAAAGAACCTTTGCCAGTTGGAGGAAAAAGAAACCACAAAAAGGAATTTGTAAGAAAACATCGCAGCAGAACCAAAGTCCAAACTCTCCTAAGATAATTGGAAAATAAGTGCATAGAAGTCTATACTATCATGTGTCAACAGTCAACACCAAGCACATGTTAAGAAATTTTAGTATTTTTTTATACTAGCAGGTCATTCTTATCAGATGCTCTAAAGGGGGATAAAATGACAAACAAATCACCAAACTGGCATGAACTTTACAGGTTTTGTACATAGGCAAGCTAGTTGTGTGAAAAATAACAACAAAAGCCTCATCTCACTAAACGACAGAAAATTAAAAAACTTCCAATTCAGAATTGATTACCTCGCCCCTCTCCCTTCCATCAGTGCCCTCTAAATCCATAGCAATTGTGCTTGGCTCAATCCCAACACACTTGGCTATCCAAATGCCCTTGGTCGTTTGAGATCTGCAACAATATGATACTCAATTACGAGTTCAATAAACTAAACTAAAACATAACAGCCAGCAAGAATGTCAAAAAGACATTCAGTTTTCTCTGCCCCAAACAACAGTCCAATAATTTCAGAACCGAACCTTCCCCTGAAAGCATCCATCTCCCTGAAACTTGTGTGGAAAAGATGATTCATTAACGTGCTCTTCCCTGCTCAAAAGAAAAACACAAAATGTATTAACTCTCACAAGTTCATAAGAGAGAAAAGGAGAATAAAGCTAACGAAAAAACTAACGAAACTGCACTACTCAACTCATAACCAATTAAAACCGTAAAATCAGAAACAGACATAGCAATAACATCTCCAATTATAAGAGTTATTTGTTTATTTTTTTACGCCATCACTCTACAGCGTATTCTCTTTCTCCTAATCCATGAACGCATCACATCTCAACTTCACTTTCAAGTTTCAACACAACTAAACCTAAATCTAATCACTAACTAAACACTCCACTTCAGAGCAAACGTAATCTCATAAAATCGATCTATCCAAGCTCAACAAACACAAAAAAGTCAGACCACAAGTTCGATGGAAGTAAATCAAGCAATCCGAATGAGCAAAAGTGGAAGATCGAAGGAGGAATGAACGCACCGCTACTCTGAGGTCCCATGATTGCGACGACGGCGTAGGAGAGGCCGCAGGAGGCGAGATTGACGGTCCTGATGAAGCTGTCGAGGCCGGCGACGTTGAACTCGCCGTGGCCGTCGATGAGTTGCGTGGCGCAGCAATCGTCGTTAGCCATGGCGAAGAAGCTGAAGTGGAAGTGGAGATCAGAGAGTTGAAGAACTGAGTTTGAATCTCCGATTCGCTTTGGTTTGCTTGGAGTGGAGATTGTTCTTTGATTGTGGTGTGCGCTTGCTACTATGCTGCCACCGGCCTTTGCCGAAAGAAAGAGGGAAAAGGAATGATGAGAAGAAAGAAACACTGTTTGACGTGCGTCCAAGGACACGTGCCACTCGCATCCAATTAAGCCACCCAATCCTTCTCGCTTTTAATTTTCAAATTTAAAATTACAGCAATTAATTATTATTAATAAAAATTTATCACGTTCTCTTATTTGAAAGCTAGTAAAAATATGATTTTGGTATTTGATTTTTTTTGTTTCAGCCTAATTCTCTTTTCTTTTAATTTTGAGATTCAGTCTAATTCTCTAAACTTGATATATGTATAAAAAAGCTTTCTTAAGAAAGGTTGTATTTATTTTATTAATTTCTCCACTGTAAAAATGATTTATCTTCTATCACAAGTAAAACATACATTTAATTAAAAATGTCACATTTTAGGTATTTTAGGTAACTGAAAAAGGTTTTTCCTAAAAGATATTACATATAAGATTTTTTTAAAAAAAACTAACATTATATACTTTTACAATATCGTTATAAATTATCATATTGAATAACAATAACAACAATGATTTAAAGATACTTTTAAAAAAAATGATTTGAGATGTTATCTTTATCATAAATAACACATTTATGATTAAAACATTTTTACAATTTTCTAAATATTATACCCTTACTTTTAATTTTAATTAAAACATTATTTATTAGAGAAAACCGTTATAATTATTTATTAATTATATATAATCAATTACTATTGTTAATAATACTAATCCAATATAACCAAAATCAATTTAGTATTTTATTAAAAAAATATTTAATTATTAATTTGGTTCCCATATTATTTAAAAAGAATCAATTTGAATTATGTTTGGCAAGATATTTTAACTTACTTCTGATTTTTTTTATTAGCTAAAAAGTTTATTAAGTTATTTGGTAAACAAACTTTTTAAGTAGTTTATATGTAATTTTTAGTGTTTTTTTAAACACTACTTAGGTTATGTTCTAGTTAGAAGTTCAAAAGTTAGTTGTGAAAAATTGACTTATTAAATTATAAGTGTTCAGTAAAACTAATTATTGAGATAGCTAAAAAGTGTAAAATGATAAGAAAATAATAAAATCATGATTTAAATAAAAAATATAACAAGAAAGATGAATAAATATATTAATGATAAAAGTGAAAGAAAATATAAAAAACTAGAAGTTAACATTTTGAAAAATGTTACTCTAAGTAACGTTTCAAAAAATGTTAAAAGTTACTAAAAAAATGTGTTTATCAAACCATCAAACAAGCTTTTTAGCTAGTAAAAAAAGTTTTAAACTAACTAAAATGTCTTACCAAACATAGTCTTGAAGTAGCATTTTTTTTTAAATCCTAACTTCTAATTTATAACTTTTTATATTTTCTTTTATTTTTATTCTTAATATATTTATCAAATTTATAACTTATCTTTTTAAAATAAATCATAATTTTATTATTTTTTAGTCATTTTACACTTTTCAATTACTTGAACAGTTAGTTTTGATTAACACTTAATTTAATAAATTAATTTTTTAACTTCCACCTTCTAAGTAGCTTTTCAGCTAATTTTTTCAAAAATAACCTTAATCTCCAAGTTTTTAAAAGAAATTTGATGTTTAAGTTTTTTTAAAAATGCACAAATTTAGTTATTTCTATCCAATTAAATTGACATCACTAACATTGCAAATTCTAATCGTTTTTGTTTATGAATAGTGACCCTTAAAAATTGTCACTATATTTTGCTCATACACATATTGAGTGTCATCCCCCATCCTTGTGGCTTCGTCAGATGCCAACAAACACCACATCTCCACCTTTGGAAACCATGACATTGAGTTCATCTTCTGCTTGAAGCCCATCATTGAGATCTGAAAGATAGAGGCACTGACGTGAAAGAAGATTAAGGACAAGAAGGAGGAGCTCTGGCAACTTGTCGGCAACCAATACCATGACTTGATCGACTCTGCTGACTCCATCATCTGCATGAAGACCTCCTGCAATGGCATCTCTAGTGATGAGGAAGAAGGAGGTGGTGAGGAGTGATTGAAAATCATAGTTGGAGGGGAAAGGGAGATTGGGGAGAGAGATAGGGGTGTGCAAGGGACAAAGTGGGGAAGGGGAAAAAAGGATCAAGTTGGACAGGTATGTGTATGAGCAAAATATAGTGGTAGTTTTAAATGCCACTATTTGTAAATAAAAAATTGCTAGAATTTACAATCCTAATGACATTAGTTTAATGGGATGAAAAAAACCAAATTGGTACCTTTTAAAAAAAGAATTTAAAGACCAAATTGAATCTTTAAAAAACTTTAGGACTAAATTGGTTTTTTAAAATAATTTTAAAATCAAATTGATAATTAAACCATAAAAAATAATTTAAATATAGACGAAGTTAAGGTGGAGAACCTCCCTAGGTCTCTCATTGTAGAAAATGTTTATTTTTTTTTATCGATAAATATTAATTATTAAAGTTGTTAGTTTTTTTTTTTGTTAGTAGAAAAAATTGAACCCAGTATCTTTTTTCTTTCTCCTTTTTATTATTTTAGTACCAAATTAATCTTATAACTATGTTTTTTTTTTTTGTTTACTGAGGGGCAACTCGCATGTTGTTCATCTATCGGATTATGTAATATTGAAATCAAAAGTTGAGATTTTTGTTTTCTCTTTCTTTCTAAATTAGCCCTCGTTGCTCCTCCTTAAGTGTGAGTAAGCTCTCATGAATGATTAATTTCATAGTAGATTTGAAAGACCAAAACTTGTGGAGCATATCGTCTTAGGGTCGGTGGTACCAAATAAATAGAAATAGAAATAGAAATAAAATAGTTATTTTTATTTTTATCAAATTGAGTTGTCCCAAACACTTTGACACTTGGGCATAATCCAAAATTAACTGACGCATCGCTCATCCTTCATTGTCATTTTTTGAATGGCTTTTCTATACGGATCCAATTTCATCATAGCTTTCTCTAGACTCTAGGTCCAGTAACTGAGAGCAATTTTGGAGGACAAAAGCACAGAGACGCATTTGATGTTTGGATTTTTATTTCTATTCTTTCTACAACTTGGTGGTTATCCAGTCAAGTCCTCCTGCATGTATATTTTTTATGCTAATTTTGATTTTAAACTTCGTTTTGCTTTCCTCAGTGAATCTAATTCTAGATTGAATTTGTCAAATTGTTGATATTAATTTTCTCACGTGTCTTAGCTGGAAACGATGTTGTGACTGTTTCGTGAAATGATTGTGTTTTATCAGTTTCTTTGGTCGCATTTTGTTTATTTTTGAAAGTGTCCGTAGAAAATGGATATGCATCATGTTGAATACTGGTAGTTTTTATTCCTTGATATTTGAGTCATGAAGATCTAAGATTATTGAAATCTGCTATTTCTTTTTGAGTTCTTAACTCAAACTAATGGCGAATTGATTTTGGATACTGTGGTTCAATTTGGGAATGCAAACAAATTCAATTCAGAGAGATAATGGTTATGTTTGATCAAATTAGTTGAAAAATTATTTTATTAAATTAAAAGTATTTGATAAAATTAATGGTTAAAATAACTTAAAAGTATAAAATAATAAAGATAAATATATTTATATTCTATTATGTTATGTTATATTTTTTCACGTTAAGTATTTTATTATTAATTTTATATTATTTTTTAAAATATTTTTAATCAAATTTAAAATAATATAAATAAATACGTTTAAGTAGACATTATATTTTCATTATGTTAATTAGTTTAATAGTTAAAATAAATTATCTTATACAAAGTTATTCAAAAAATAATAGATAAAATATAATGTTGAAATAATAAGTTAAATATTATAAGTGATACAATGGTTAAAATAAATATTGTAACATAAAAAAATGAAAAACATAATAAAAAAAATTATCATCTATTATTATTAATGTCTTGATTTATAATGCTAAATTAATAAAATAAATAGTGTAATCATTAAATTGAGAATGTAATATAAATATATCCAAAACATAACATAAAAAATAAAATAAAGTAAAGTAAATCTATGATCTATTATTTCATATAATATTGATGCGCAGTTCTTTCATCTCACTAGATTTATCCTCCATATTTTCATTTGTGTAGATTATATTCCACCGTGGATGGATTTCTACAAATAACTAGGTACTTGAATGTTACTCTAATCTTGATCATGTGCTTCAGTACTACTAAACTCACTCATGGAATAAGGCAAAACAATATGTTATTTATTTAACAAATCTTTCACTTGAGAAGAACATCGATTATATTCCTTATATAAACAACACCTCTATCTCTCTCATAATGATTGTCTTTCCTGTTAATCTCTTTATCTCCTTCCTCACCATCCACAACTTCATCATCAACATTAGGATCCATAGAGAGTGTAACAACATTTTCATCTGTTGCATAAGTGTTTTCAAACATTTGACTCCATAATTCATCAAGTAAAAGATCTATTGATTTATTACAAAATCTTTTAACCTCAAGTTTCTCATAAAAAAATGGATAATTAATCATTAAATTAAATCTTATAATGAATTACTTATATTATAAATAAACTATAACAATATATGTAACAAATTAACCTTAATTTTTCGTCTCACCACTCATTTGAACTAGTAAAAATTCTTGCAGTTGGATCTCATCCTAAGCTAGTTTCCCCAAACTTCAAAAACTTCCAAATGTGTCAATCTCTCTTCGTATAATCATATGTGTTCTTCAATGTTTTGTAAAGACATTTGTGGTTCATGATGCTTTCAAATTCTTGATTAATATCCTTCCATTTAAACGCTACACGCCCATTCTTCTTAATGAATTTGATGCAAAGCTCACACACAATTTTTTCATACTCAAAGGTCCATTTAAAATTGATCCATTTCTTCGTATTATCATTAATTGAAGTGATCTTACAAATTTATCAAAAAGTATAATGAATGAATTGAACTAAAAAATAAAATAAAATATAAAAAATCCAATTGTGCATCATAATTAGAAATAGAATAGGAAAACAATTTCATCAAGTACTAGAAATTTTAAAGAGCAAATAAAATTTTTTGTACATATAAAAAATCAAGCACAATATGTGTTAAGAACTAAATGACAATAAATAATACAAATACATAAGACATAAAACATGACTTTTTTTTCTCAGACAAAAAGAATTATCATTACAAGGCATTAGGCATTCCAACTAAATTACAAAAGTAATGTGTTACAAAAGAATAAATTACCTTACACTACTAAGGTCATAGCTTACAAAAAAACAAACAAATCTAAGCAAACAATATCTTCACTAGAAGCAACCCCTATCTTGTTAAAATACAAGAACACAATCATAATTAATTTATGAAAGTTTGAACAATTGAAAAAAAATAATAATCAAGAATTAAGGATGAAGGATAAAAAGAACCTATCAAAGTACAATAGTAATCAACATCTATTTTTTTTATTGTTTTTTTACTCTACTGGGAAATTTCACAATCAAAACATTATAAAAAGAATCTATCAAAGTATTATATGGGGAGTAAAAAAAAATTAAAAATACTATTATGAGGAGAAAAAAAGATTAATGCGTATATTGTGAAACAAAATGAGGTGTCCACGTGTTGCAAGAAAAAAAAGACAGCAAACATAAGAATGAATAAAAAAAGAAAAATAATAAAATCCTGATTTATTTAAAAAAGATAAATAAAAAAATTATAAAAAAACTAAAAATTAAAAATTAAGATTTAAAAAAATATTACTTTAAATAACATTAAAAAAATATTAAAAACTACTTAAAAAAAAAAATTACGAATAGTAAAAAATAACTTTTCATCTGGTAATACAGTTGTGGAATATAGCCATAAGATTGATACTTGTGTGTGGTTTTGTCTGCCAGTGATGTTGTAGATAAAAAATTATCTTTTTTGTAGGTTTTATATGTAGGATGGTTTTACGCGACACTGGAAAGTACTTCTGTCTTCTTGCTAGGTCTACTTGAAGGCATATTGAATGATAATGATTAATGAGCTTGTTTACTAATTTGTTGTGTCAAGGACATGCTTTATGATTTGTTAAATTGCATTTGGGATTAATACCTTGTATGTTTTTTGTAAGAGGAATTCTCAGCCAATTTTAACAAAAGATGCAGGAATCCCCAGAGCCAAGACATGAATTTTGGGTTGGCCAACGAGTACATGCATCTGGTGACTCACAGAGAATTGGTACTGTTAAGTATGTGGGGCCTGTAGAAGGCTATTCAGATACATGGGTTGGAGTTGATTGGGACAACGGAGAAGGAAAACATGATGGATCCATCAATGGTGTCCGATACTTTCACGCAAAGTCAGAAAGATCAGGGTCATTTGTTCGTGCTCACAATCTGAACCAAGGGATTTCATTGCTGGAATCTCTTGAAAGTAGATATAAAAGTGAATCCACAAAAGATGAAGATGGTATATCTCTGGCTTAAATTCATTTGTAGTTTAAACATTTATATTTTGGGTCCATGGGTGAGAGTGAAAATGGTTTCATTTTAATTTTTGGGATGAAAGAAAACAAGTCAACTCATTGTAGTTGAGTTATTTTCTCTAGCCCTGTTACCAAACTATTACTGCAGCTGTTTTCTTTTGTTGTTTTCATTCTTTGTTGGGTTTGGGGGGAGGAGGTTGACATGTCTTGAATATGTGACTACATTTGGGAGTATACCGTTTAGTTTAATGCTAATTTCTGTTGTAAACCACTGTGAAATTGGTTGGATGGTGCAGGATTTTAATAAGTACTATAATTTTGTAATTATACTTTACTAATATAAATTCTCAAAATTATGTAAAGTAGAGAGACGATAGTGGTAGAGAAACTCCTCTAAGAAATGTACACCTGGCAAATTACTCATTTTGAATTTTGAACTGCATACTCTTCCTGCCTATTGATATATCTATTTCCAAACTGTTAGAAGTTGATTTGATATAAAGCCTTGAGACCAATTTATGTTCTGTCAGTAATATTTTAATTTTTTCTTTTAAGAATTGAGAAGGTATCCATTATTCTATTCAAAAATTTCCCCCATCCATTCTAAAATAATTTTTTACATTCTAGTCTCTCTTCTGTACAATTATTTTTGTATGCATTACACTGACAAAACCTGGAAAATAATATATAATTTTTCATCTTTTGTTTGTGCAGATGATATGTTTGTCCTTTCAACAAGCAACCAGCGAGTATCTGTTCAACTTTTGGGTAAAGATAAAATTCATGATAAGCTAAGTCGACTTGAGGAGTTAACCAGTGTATCATTGTCATATATGGGTATTAGTTCCCCTGGAATCGCATCTCACATTAATAATACAGTGCCAAGTAAGCTTGATTCTAGAACACTCCCATTTCTTTGCTAATATCAAGATGAATGCACATCAACCTAGTAATATCAGTGATTCTGTTTTATTTTTTGGGATAAAATTGCAGTATCAGTGAATTAGTTGCTTATACCTTAAGTTTTTATTTTTGGTTAAGCTGTTTTGAAATGAAGTTGTAATTGGAAACTTTGTTTATTTGATATCTTCTTCCATCCTGTAAGCAATTTCAATATAGGTAATGAGTTCCCTTGCAATTTTCTCTTTTTTGATATCTTCATGATCTTGCACTTTAACCACCTTTTTTTTGTTGATAGATATAAAAGAACTTGACCTGACTGGGAACCTTCTTTCGGAGTGGAAGGTATGTTCTGCGACCAGGTTTTTTCCAGTGTAAAATCCTGGCTACTGCTGCAGCTTTTTGTTTGCCTTTTTTTCTTTTCTTTTTTTTTTTCAACATAGGATGCAAATTTTACCAAGAACATTGATGATTTTGTGTTTGATTCAACTTATTTTGGAGAAATAATAACTTTCTTTTTACAAGCTTCCTAATAGAATTTTGAAGAGAAAAAAATACAATGACTTTGTGGGAGATAAACTTTCCCAAACTTTTGCAAAAATTGGATGTTTTTCTGTGGAGAATATCTTATTATGTGCACAGTAGTCCTTGCCCTCTTTTTTATCTCATCACCTTTTCCTATTAAAAAAATGCTACCCTAATAACGTAAAAATTCCCCTTTTACTTATTTTGTATGTCCCACTATTTTGTTAGTGATTGATTGCGGGTACTTGCCATTTGCTTTTTTTTCTTTTCAATTGATCTCTTTGCAGGATGTTGGCACAATTTGTGAACAGTTACCTGCTCTAAGGACAATCAACTTATCTAACAATTTAATGTCACCATATAAATCGAAGCTTCTGCTACTGAAAAACATCCAAGTTGTTGTTCTAAATAATACTGGTGTAGATTGGGAGCAGGTTCCCTCTATCTTTTCTCAACTTGTGCTTCAAGAATAAATTTCCCTAATGTATAAATATGGTTTGCTAAATATTTCCTTTTTAATTGGGCAGGTTGAGCTGCTTAGACAATCATTGACAACAATTGAAGAGCTACATGTAATGGGAAACAGTATAAGCAGAATACTGGTATGTTGTCTTTGATTCAGTATGCTTGCTAAATATGTTAAAAGCTGTAGGCTTAGATGTCTTCCCCCAAATAAGCATTGGAATGCCACAATCTTTTAAGTACCTCATGATGTTCAATTTGGGTCATCTGAACAACTGCCCCCCCCCCCCCCCCCCCCATTTTGGTTTACCACACCACTAGGTTTTCTCAAGTGATGATGGTATTATCTTCAGTATTTCTCAGTTTATAAGAGTTGTTGCAAGTTGAGATGTTTTGTTGAATGCGTTCTCTCTTATCTGGCTGACTGACCACTTCGATGTCCTACAATATATCTGTTTTGACATTAAAATATAGAATAAATTTTAGTTTTTTTTCCTAGGATGGAAATAATTCCATTTGTACTAGGTTTTCTCGTTCATGATTGATTTTTATGTTGCTCTACAATTTCTGATCAACTTCATAATATCATTACTAGCATTTCTAAGCCTTCTAATTTTCCTTTTCTGTTCAGCCAGGGTCATCCTCTATGGTTCAGGGATTTGATTATTTGCGGCTGTTGAATTTGGAAGATAATTGTATAGATGAATGGAAGGAAATCATGAAGCTTTCTCAGCTAAGATGGTTGGTAAAGACAAAAATTTGTTTAGTTCTAGAATACAGTGCTGAATCCAGTTGGAGCTGATGCTATCTTAACTTTTAACCACATCTAACTTTAATAATCAAATCTGCTTCCATGTTGATTACACCTAAAATGATCAGTTATGACTTGATCTAACTACTTAACACCTGTATCACTGGAACTGATTGTATCTTAGAACTGGCCAAAAGTATTCAGTTTCTTTCTTGTTTCTGTTTTTCCTTCCCTAGAACAGTGCCTCTGCGTTTGGTTAGATTTGTTATTGAGTCTGTCAATTTGATTTATTTGTACTTGGTATTTGTTTCAGTTTGGAGAAGCTTTATTTAAACAATAATTGTTTGAAGTCTGTCTTTTATCCTGATAATGGTGGGCATTATGAATCAGAAGTTACGTGCTATAAACCCTTTCAAAACTTACGCCACCTTCTATTGGGTAATATTATACTTTCCCTCTTGATAAGTATCATTTTCAACATATGCAATGCTATCTGGATTATGGATACCAGCTGAAGTCTTTCAATTCATCCTACAGCTAATAACAACATCAGTGATCTGGCCTCTATTGACTCATTAAACTTGTTTCCTAATTTGGTGGTAAGATTTATACTGTGAAGTGTTGATTATACTTACCTATTTTTTTATTTTAAATTCTTGATTAATCATGGCATGGATGCTTTGCTGCATCTGTAACGATGAGTCTAGGACTGTTGCCTGCTATGATATTTTTGAATAAACCTCTCAATAAGTACTTACAAGAAAAGAAAATAAGAAGATAAAATGAATGAAATCATTCATGTATCTTCATCTAACAACTCAAGCTTTTGAGATAGTTGGTTCATGACATCATATTTCTGAGAGATGGGTGAGAGAACAGAGGAAATATAAAGAAAATAAGGATTCTGTTATCGGTGAATGAATTACAAAGAACAAAGGAGAGAACTATTGTCCCAAGGATTTCCCCTTCCTACGACAGAGCCAATGCTTAGTTCCAAAATGATAGCAAATCAGAATCCCTCCTCTAATACCCTCTCTTATTTAAGCTAATTCTTTACCTCTAACACTTTAACTGCCCAAACATAACTATTGAAACTAGCTAGTTACTCTCGAGCCATATCACTATGACTTGTTACTGCAGTTTACTTTATGGTGGAGAATACTGATCTACTGTAGAAAAGTAGAAACCAGGAACCAGTAGAAAGACATACAAACTAAGCAAAGCTTGCTAATCTCTTTGCATATCCAACATTGGAACCCCTTTGAAAAGTCCATTATTGAGCACCATGACAAAACCCCCCAAAATAGTTTGAACCACTTCATTTCAAACGGACAGTTGCAAATATTTGTTCTTTACTGTACTCTACTTCTTGGCAATGACTCATTTTTTCCCTTTGTGTGTGTTTGTGTTGTGCCACATATGCTTAAACAAATTAAGAGAAATTAACTTGCTTATGACTTATCTTTCCTCGTCGCCACAGGGACCCTTCTTCCTTAATGTCTCTTTTTTCCCCCATTCTCTTTGTTTTTCTTTTTCACTGGTTTATTTTAGAACAGATTTTTACAGATGGTAGATTCTATTCTAATTATTTGTGTTTAATAACAATGAAGGATATCAGGCTTTCTGACAACCCAATTACTGATTCTGGAAGAGGTGGAGTTCCAAGATTTGTTTTGATTGCCCGTTTAGCAAAAATTCAGATATTAAATGGAAGTGAGGTATGACAGAAATATCTCTGTTGTTTATTTGCTTATTTTGTATACTCCTTAACCAAATGTAATATATTCGTATCTGTTTTACCTTTCAGGTTACTCCTCGCGAAAGGAAGGACTCTGAGATTAGGTATGTTCTTCTCAAAATCCTGTGCTTTATATATACCCTTTTGGCGATTGAATGTCTGAAGCATCCTTTATGGCCATCATTTCTGTATATTGTTTTGTCATGCATTTTATCTTAGCCTTTTTATTAGTGGTGTTCTTGAGTTTATCTCATGAATTTTCAATTCCACCTGCTAGTATATGTTTGCAGAGATTATTCAAACTTATGTGTTGCTCTTGTGTTCTCTAATTGTTTGGTTTTGATATTTTGTTTATGCTTATTTGGACTAAATAATTCATTGGAGACCTGGCTTGTTTGCCACCCTGCAATTCAGTGAAATTTCATTCCTATCCTTGTCATTCCATTGAGTCATAGGAATGAATGGCCTTCTTAACATTGTGTGTGAAAGGTGCCATCTCCTTCTTGGATTGTGGGCCATTTGTGGGATGCCTCTCCTTTACAAAGCTTGTCATTAGGTCATATGCCTTGTAGTGTTAGATAATTCTATTTCATGGAATCGAATTGCTTCTATCCATTAACTTTCAATCAATTATCCTTATAGAAGAGAAAATGATTTTCGGGGACCATCGTTGACTCCATTTTTTAGGGTGTCTCCTTCCTAGAACATGTCTCAGTTAGCTTGATTTTCTTTCTTGGCCATGTCTCACATTAGCAGCTGCAACTATAGAAACCCAACTTACCCAAGCAATTTTTAGTCTCCTGGGGACAGATAATGCACGGCAAACAACACAAACACAGAATAACCAACCAAAACTGTACCCAGATGATGGAATAAGACATAAAATTGATCCAACCTACACCTGCAAGTTGCATCAGAACCCTGCTAAACACAAATTGCAGCTTCCAGAACCCTTTCTATGATCAACTTGTAGCTTCCTGTACCAATACCACTGCTGCATATACCTAGAAAGTGTTTGAAGCCGATTACTCCATAGGCATGCAACAATCAGATGTTTGATTCATTGGGTCACGCAAATAATTCTTAAAATCAAGGATTGTTGAGTGAGAAATAATTTAATCTGTTTCTTGAATTCACTATTATGAAGTAATACTTTTGTGGTTAGATTCCTCTTTAAGGATTGGCCATTAGACCCTTTTTGTATTCTGTCAATCTTTATACATGAGATGTGAGCTTTTTCAACCATGCTTACCTTTTAGGTTGAGAGTTCAAAGGTTTACATCTAATTATTGTTTAGTATGAAGCAACATAATCTTTCTATTCTTATAGATTATTTAAATTCTTTTGCAGGTATGTTCGGCTAGTGGTCTCAAGGTTGCATGCTAGTCCTGAAGAAATCAAACAGCATCCCAGGTAAATTCATACTGGCAACTGGTATCTGAAACCTTTGCTCTAGCATTAATGTTCAGTATGTGTTGTGATGGCTATTGAAAGCCGGATGATGCATATGCATTTATAAATCATTAACTCTGGGTTCTGATGGAATTAAAGGAGCAAATATGTAATAATGGTTCAGGTTCTTCAGGATATTTGGATTTTGAAATTGGGTTAAAAATGTTGGTTGAGTCTAGTGAAAAAGCTTGATTGGGAATTCAATCAATAGGAATCATAGAACAATGAGGAAGAAAGGAAACCTAGGTTTTACACCTTCAGTTCTTAGGTATTGTGATACAAGCTGCTATCCACGTACCTCTATTTATACTAATATTTAATATTTCTCAACATTGTGAAAATATTTGGAGTGATTGTAAGCGAATCTCAGAAGAGAGAAAAACACTAACAGAATTGAGGTGAAAGATTGTGATCTACAACCCAAATGAGAATCAGTTACACCTCAGCTTATATAGGCAGTTACAATTGTAACTGTCAACTGACTCAAGTCAGTTAGCTAACTAACTATGAAAGTACAGAAAACCATAGTTAAGCCTATACACAGTAGCTTAAGAAAATAACAGACTAAATCGAGTAGATACACTCCTATACCCCCCCGCAAGCTCAGGAGAGGTTGGAAGTAAACTTCTCAGCTACTCCGAGCTTGGATCTGTAAGTAGCAAAGTTGGAAGGAGTTAGAGCCTTGGTCAGAATGTCAGCTTTCTGATCAATGGCAGGGACATGAATCACTTGAAGCTGCTTGTCCATAACCTTTTCTCTGACAAAGAAGAGATCCAGTTCCATATGCTTAGTACGGGAGTGCATAACCGGCTTGTGAGCTAGAGCAGCAGTGCTCAAATTGTCACTGAAGATGACTGGAGAGTGATGAGGAATGTGCAGTTCAGACAGGAGGTACTTAATCCATGTAACCTCAGCTGTGGTCAATGCTAAACTTCGATATTCAACCTCTGTACTGGACCTGGCAACAACAGATTGCTTCTTTGACCACCAAGACACTAAATTGGACCCAAAGAAGATGGCTGCACCAGAAGTTGACCTTCTATCATCTGGGTCAGATGCCCAGTCAGCATCACAAAAGGCATGTAACTCAAAGGGAGGTCCAGTGAAGGGAGGATGAAATTTCAAGCCAAAATTGATGGTGCCTGCCAGATATCGAAGTATTCTCTTTACTTCTGCCCAATGTAGTTCTGAAGGGTCTCACATATACTGGCAGACTTTGTTGACAGAGAAGCTGATTTCAGGGCGAGTGATAGTGGCATACTGCAAGGCTCCCACAATGGATCTGTAGAGTGTGGGATCAGGGAAAGGCTCATACCCTGATTTGGTTAACTTGCAGCCTCCAACCATTGGAGAAGAGATTGGATTGGCTTCATCCATGTTGGTTTTCCCCAACAAATCCCTAATATATTTGGACTGGGTCAGTATAAGAGCACCATTGGGCTGAAGGATGTGTTGTTTCCAGTAACAATAATTTCATCCACATAAACAAGCATATAAATGACACTATCTTTGGAATCAGTGTAAACAAATAAGGAGGGATCACATTTGCTTGACCTGAACTGAAACCGAAGTAGAGTAGCCTTCAACTTATCAAACCAGGCTCTAGGGGCTTGTTTAAGGCCATAAATTGCCTTATGCAGTTTATACACTAGCTTTGGAGTTTTCAAAACCAGGTGGCTGACTCATGTAGATGTCTTCTTCAAGAACTCCATTGAGGAATGCATTATTAACATATAATTGTTGAAGACTTCACTTGTGAGTAACAGCAAGAGAGAGAAGAATTCTAACTGTGACAGCTTTGATTACAGGAGAAAAGGTCTCATTGTAATCATAACCAAGCTGTTAGTGAAAGCCTTTGGCCACAAGTCTGGCTTTGTATTTGCTGATAGTACCATCAGGATTTTCTTTAACCCGAAAGACCCATTTGCAACCACCAAGTGATCTGTTAGGAGGCAGATCAGTGAGAGACCAAGTTCCATTATTCATCAAGGCCTCATGTTCAGCCTTCATGGCTGCTAGCCATGTCGGATTAGAAAGAGCAGACTTTGTAGACTTAGGTTCAGCATGAGCTAAGAGGAGTGTAGGCTGCAATCTGGGCTTAACAATGCCAGCCTTGGCCCTAGTGCACATTGGATGAGTGTTTTCTGGTCTGACAGAGGAAGTAGCCACAGTGGATAAAGACTCCTGGTTTACATTGGATGAGTGTTTTCTGGTCTGACAGAGGAAGTAGCCACAGTGGATAAAGACTCCTGGTTTAAGGATTCATGTGAATCTGGGAGATCAGAAGCAGGACCAACATCCACTGAGGATGGAACTGTTGGTGTTTGGTGAATAGCTACCTGAGAACCAGATTGAGAAGCAGGTGTGTGACTAACTGGTGTGGCAGAAGTTGCTGCTGTGGAAGGAGCCGACAAGACAGTCAAGGATTGCTGAGGAGAAGCAGGTGCAGCAGCTGGAGAGTCTAAGGCTGGTTCACCAAACAGCCGAAGAAAAGGAAAACTCAATTCATCAGATAGCACATCCTTGGAAATATAAATTCTTCCATCTGCTGCCATGCACTTGTAACCTTGGTGAGAAAGAGAATACCCCAGAAAAAGGCATTCTTGAGACCTTGGCTGAAGTTTGTGCTGGTTATAGGGCCTTAGAAGAGGATAGCAAGCACAGCCAAACATTGTAATCTGGAAGTCTCTTTTGAATAACTTCTGATAAGGTACCTCTTTATGAATAAATGATGATTGAAGGTGATTAATGAGATTCACAGAAGAAGTAACAGCCTGATCCCAATACTCAAGAGACATGGAAGCTTGAGACAGCATAGTTAAAGCAGTCTCCACTATGTGTCTGTGCTTCCTTTCCACCACTCCATTCTGATGGTGGGTATGTGGGCAGATCAACCTATGTTGCACACCAAGTTCTGCAAGATAATTGGTAAATGGCCTATACTCTCCCCCCCCAGTCAGACTGTACAGCTTTAACAGGTAAATTGAATTGAGTTTTAACTAGAGTATGAAACTGTTTAAACAGATTAAAGAGTTTCAGATTTACTTTTCAACAAATAAAGCCAAGTGAGTGTCAGCATCAACAAAGGTTACATATTATCTATAACCAGTGCTGGATAAGAAAGGGGATGGGCCCCAGCAATCTGTATAAATGAGTTCAAAGGTAGTAGAGTACTCAGTAAGGGAAGGGGAAGAAGGAAGACGATGAGACTTGGCAATGCAGCAATGAGAACACAAATCAGAACCTGTTTTATTGATAAAAAGGTATATTACACAATTTGAACACAACTTTCATAGTATCAACATTAGGATGACCTAATCTGGAATGCCAAGTGGCAAAAGAAATAGTGCTACTAGATGCAGTGTTTACATGAGACACACTAGGACAGATTCTATCAACGCAAGTTGCAGAATCTGATGCAGAAGCACTTGGCACAGGTTCTGAGCTAGCAGAGGAAATGGTATTGACAGTGAAAGAGGGCTTGAATTGTTGTCTAGTTGACTGAAGCAAGTCAGGGAATTGATAAAGGCCATCACAGCCTATCATCCCTTTAAGAAGCACCTCTTTAGATACCTGAGATTTGACCAAACAAAGGTCAGAATGAAACTCAAAAAAGACAGAATTATCCCTACAGAATTGACTGACACTGATTATGTTTTTGGTAATTGAAGGAACAAACAAGAGATTATTAAGGACAAGAGGAATTTTAGGATTAAAGGGGGAGACAAAGGATGTTAAACCTGACGAGTTGATATTCAACCCTTGGCCATTACCAATTGTTATTTGATCTGGTCCTTCAAAAGGAGTAGTCTGATGAATATTCTGAGAAACATTTGTGACATGATGGTAAGCCCCAGAATCTGGATACCAATATGAAGAGGAGGTCAAAGCAACACTAGTCAGATTAGCCTGTGGAAGACGCTGATTCTGATAATTGTTAGAATTCAGATTCTGACTTTGATACTGATTAGGATTGGCTGAGGTCTGGGATTGGTTTTGGTCAGGATATTCCATACGCCGAGTAAGAACATAATCATCATTGTGCCTTTGATAACAATAAGTTGCTTCATGACCATACTTGTGACAGATCTGACACTGAATGTTAGCATAGCGACCTCCGCCGTGTCCACCATTGCGACCACCATGAGAGAAATTCCAGCAACCGCCACCACGGCCGGCGCTGGTGTTGATATAATGATTGCCTCCGTTGTAATTTCTGTAGCCCGAAACAGAATTACTGTGAGCAACATATGCTTGCAGATTAGAAGAACCCGAGGAACCAGAAGCTTCTTGTGCAGAATTGAGACTGAAATTGGGGGTAAAATTAGGTTTAGCTCCTTTAGTGAGATTAATCGAAGCAACATATGAGGCAAGAGTTTTCTTGTGAGCAATGCGAGTCTCGTGCACAAGAAGAGTCGTGACCTCATCAATGGACATAGACTAAAACTTTCAACTCACAATTGTAATGAGCGATTCAAACTCGTCTGGTAATCCATCAAGAATGATATCAACATGATCAGATTCTGACACATGCTCTCTTAACGACGAGAGCGAATCAATTATAGTTTGAATACGAAACAAATAGTCAGAAATGGAACTGTTGTTGAGAAAAAATGTTACGCAAGTCGTTGCGGAGTTGTCTCTTCTTCGCACGAACAATGGAATAGAAATGTGTATAAAGTTTATCCCAAAGATACCAAGCAGTTTTGCAGTCATATTTAGTGAGGTTTATTTTATTTTGTTTTATCTTTTTATGAGTTTACTTTTAATTGTGATCTCTATGGCTTTCCACTGTGCAATGTGTAGTTCATTTGGTCTGCTAACAAAAAGCACATAATGCCTTCTTGGTTGAATGTTTTCCCCAGTAATTGGGAGATATGTTCAAGCTACTGTGATGGAAACCTTGCTATAAAATAGGTTTAATTCTTCAACAGAGTAAAAAGTTGAAAGAAAATGATTCCTTTGCTGTAGTTTCTAATACTGAGCTTCCTTCAGCTTTTACTCGGCAACAATCAAATAATATCCTTATGATATTGAGTAGTGTCATTATATAGACGTGTATGTTGATTTCACTGCCATTTCGTGACAACATTTTTGGCACTAGATGGCCACTTGCATGGCATGTTCTAGGTATCTAAATAATGATATAGCAAGTAACAATAAAAAACTCAAGAAAGCAGCAGGGCAGCCACCCAAAAAAGCTCAGGTAAAGAGACACACCTTTGAGGATGTGAGCATATTGCTCCAACCTGGAGAACCAATGGACTGCATGTTGCACAGACACAACTTTAGCCTCCTTGTTTTTACCAGAAACTTAATAAGGGTCTAACAAAGACTGCTCTAATGTGAGACATACTTAGTGCTCACCAAGAATCCTTTAAGATTGTTCAATAGAATCTTTTCTGCTTTACAATGCTTAATTAAATGGTCTACTTTTGTTGTTATTATTATTTATTTTTCTTTTGCACAAAATACATGTTAGAAGAGTTCTGTTACTATAGACTTGAATTGAAACTGGATCTAGATGGGATTCTCAACTAAATTCTATCTCATGTTGAACAACATTTTGTGAATATACTGGTGCACTTCATTACAGGTTTTACGAGCTTGAAAAAATTCATGGAATTGAGGATGAAAGGCCTTCAATTGGAGCTACTGTCCCACAAACAATCAGCTCAGGATTATTGTGTATGGACTATGGATGTTAAGTTTGTGCATTGACTTCTTTTTCTGAACTTGCAATAGCTTTAATTTTGATATAGAGATTAATGCAGCTATTACTCTGAATTGTGTTGGAGCATCCATGGGTGAGAAGCCATCATTGACGAAGAAGCTACCAGCAACAACTACAGTTGAATATCAATACTACTCTAGCAATGTAATGTTCAGTCTGTCAAGATTTAAAACAACCCTTCTGATTAGCTTTTTTTCTCAGGTCGGTAAGCTGAAATTTCTCTGCGAAAGCTTTTTTAAGCTGAAGTCCATGAAGCTAAAATTATATCTTCGAGAAGAGGTTTGTTTTTATTAAGAATAAGATGTGTTATTTAGTATCATGATTGCTTGATTCAAAATTTCTTAAGTGGGAAGCAGAAACTCCAGAGAGTCTTAAAAAAATCATTTTAATCTACCCTGATTGATGCAAAATTTTCAAACTGATGCTGGAAAAACAAACTAATGACAAAAAATTCTTGTGAAGAATGAGGGAGGTGGGTTATAGTTGTTTATTTCTCTAAAGAAATTTTTGTAAGTAAAGGAACTATGCAGTGAGTATCATCATTTCCACACACACAAAAAAGGAATATCCTTATTTCTTGATTTAGTTACATGTCTTTGTATTTGTAGGGTTCTCCATTTCCCATGCTGCTTGACAATGACACTTCATCTCTTATGGACCTTGGAATCGGCAATGATTCTATTATCCTTGTTGACGAAGAAAGTTCATAAATATACCAGAAAATTTGTGAAAAGCTTCTCTTGTGTTGAAGACTGTATCCTGTTCTGATTAGCCGCAATTACTCTTGGGAGTATAACTCTAAAATGAATATATTTGTAAGTGGTACACCAGTTTAATTGGTCACAACTTTTTGTTAGGCTTCAATCGAAGTTCTTATCAGGGGTTTTGATGCACTGTTTGATTGGATGGTCCGTTCCATCCCTTGCTGCAACTGTTTTCTGTAAATCACTAGTTATTTTGATTCAATTGCAAACAGATTTGGATCTTGTTCTCTTAACAGATTAGAATCGTTACGTAAAAAAAAAAAAAAAACAGATTAGAATCGTCTTTGGAAAATGACCATAAAATTGTAACAAAATTGTCGATCAATATAACATTTATTTTTAACTGAAAGAGCTACAATTTTTTCCACCTTTATATTATAAATGAGTCTACATTTTTAAGCATGAGAACATCTTGTATTATATTTCCATTCTTTGTGGCATCTAACTCCACAACTATGTAATATTTTCTTTTAAAAAAGTTATGCAAATTTTTCGTCATTTTTTAAAAATATACATTTTTTTAATCAAATCTTATTTTTCTCAGGTTAACTGCCTTATGTATAAAATAGTAAAATGATTATAATAAAATATATTGTTAGAATGTAATAATGAGAAACATTATTTTATGATTCCTAATATTTCATAGGAAACAACCAAATATGTCAAATAATTATCTACAATGGTAAGCAAATAGTGATGAGCATTGATAAATGGTAAGGGGCCCAGTATGTCCATGTGGATAAGATCAAATATTGGTTGCTGTGCTTTGGTATTACATTACAGGTGGGGAAGTGGAGGTTGTTTTGTTTGGTTAGGTGATATGATTCACAAATTAAATTCTACATTGTATTTGATATATGGAAAAGTCGCACAATGTCTATCTATTACAATGGTAGAAGAATGGTCCAACCAAAAGTGCCAAAGATCAATCAGAAGGAGGTGTGGGAGAATTTGTACATTGGGATTGAATTAAAAAGTAAGAATTGATTGATGCTGCATGCTTGTGTAGAAGTTAAAGAGTAAACCATTGATCACTTTAGTATACCCTATCTGAAATAGTAAAAAAGAAATAAAGGGACACACATGATCGATTGCGCTTGCATCTAAAGATTCAGGTGCTAAAGGATTAGGATTTACCTACTGGAAATTGGGATTGGTTTGTTTGGTGGAGTATGTAGGTAGTTTGTGGATTGTAGTAGTCATTCAACTTTTTTAGAAAGCAGATAGCATACTCATTTTCTTCATTCTCGATACTTTAACAGATTGAGAGAGATAACATGTAGAATACATGCGATCCAATGTAAAGAGCAGCACTCTATGCAAGCTAGGAAGATACAGTACATGTGATCCAAGATACACGTATCATTCCTAAACTTTTAAAATAAATTACTTTTTACTTATAATTTTTTTTAAATAAATTACTTTTTCATGCATCCTTAAAATAACTTTTTAAAAAGAGTGTTATAAATATACTTTCTAACACACTCTCTATCACCCTTAAGTGAAAGCAGAACTATAAAGACATTGTAAACTATCAAGAGACAAATTTAGATTAAAATTAAAAGAAACAAAAGTCATGCCAAAACTTTCACATGTTGTCTTTCCTATGAGTATGACTTTAGAAAACATTGACACACTAATTCCTTTGGTCATTACTTAGTATAACATATTTATAACTATAGTAATTAGAGTAATGATACACATCATTATTAATATTTTAAATATTTCATCAACATCTTTAATTTTTTTATCACATCATAAACCTTATCATATTTATAATTAACTTAACTTAAGAGGAGAGCCACTTACACACACTCTCATATCAAATAATTATATGATCCAGACCATACATTCTTAATTAATCTCTTTGTGATTTTTTTAAAAAAAAAATTAAAAACAAAGCTAAGTGTTGCTCAGACAGTACAATAAATTTTCCTCTAACACATTTATCCTTTTCCTTTTTTATAATTAATTAAAATTTACTGAAAATTTTAAAATAATAAGTGAGGTTAATTAAATAAAAAGCAAAACCTAGAAAGAATTATTATTTGTAACAAATTTAAATCAATAATAAAGAATATGTTTAATTCAAATGAGAACTTTAATTAAAGAATATGTTTCTGATATTATTCTCCTATAATCAATGGGTCTTAACTAATTTTAGCTCATGACATCATATATAGTTTTGTCTCCACATTCTAGAGCATATATATATATATCATTCGGTTAAGAAGCAACTTTGTGGCTGAACTACACCCAATGTGATTCCACCAGCGTGATTACACAAAGCTTGGGGAGCTTTGTTGATCTTGTAAGTGAATGTAATATCCTCCAACGTTATTCTTTCGCATGGCTGCTCAGAACTACAATCAAATTTCACAGCAACCTGTGTTGCAGATGTTCCATGAATGTCTTTGTATGAAACATCACTTATCTTCACCCCAGAGGCCTGTAAATGCAAATCCACATAATATATCATGTATATCAGTTAACTATCAAGCTCAGAGTAACACTTATAATCTTAAATGTGAAGTTTTACACAACCAACAAGAGAGTAATATATAACATATCAAAATTTTATAATATGAAATAAAATAACAGAAGATTTAATTCTAATTTATAGATGAGAAAGGTTAGCTCCTAAGCATACTCTTTTAGACACAGTTTTTATATTAACTAAAATTTATGGAAAAATACGAACTCTTAGTTATAATTAGTTTCCATTTTTTATATTTTCTCACATAGCCACACCCTCTCTATCTCTAATCCGCAATCTCTTTCACTTCTCACCCGTTCCTCTTTTTATTCATTTCTCACTGCTTTCAATCCCCTCTCCAAAAATGGTCAAGCTCTTTTGTTTAGAGATATTATGGATTGATGGATAGGCATAAAAAAACAATAATTGAGACTACCAATGGAAAACAAAATTTATAATTTATCAAATAATACTACTTAATTGCTCCAGGATTTGAATTTGAGTTATGCAATTCTTTTTCGCCAATGCAGTTAAACATGCTATCTTTAATTGCACCGAGTGCATGAAACAGACCAACTCCAATTTTTTGTTATTTTGAATTCGGGTACAGGCCTTTTTTTTAGTTTCTCAAACGCAATAATCAAAACACAAATTAAAGAGGAAAATAGGAGTATTAATTCAGTAGCTGCATGCCCAGAACTATGAAGATTCGGCTACAGCATAGGAGAGAAAAAGAACTATATACTTAGGAAAAAAAAACCTATGAGAGGGATTGAAAAAATAAAT
Organism: Glycine soja; assembly: GCF_004193775.1. NCBI lineage: Eukaryota > Viridiplantae > Streptophyta > Magnoliopsida > Fabales > Fabaceae > Glycine > Glycine soja. The sequence goes on along the minus strand of NC_041010.1, from coordinate 1,655,935 downwards.
ATAGGCAAGGGTTGTGTTCTTTATTTTTATATTTTAAATTTTTAATGTGTTTTCATGTTGTTGCAGTAGTCCTGGAGAAGAAGATAGGAGATTTTTTAATGTATTCTCATGCAGTTGCAGCAGCACTCACACGTTCCACTTGAGAAGATACAAGACAAAGGGTTCGGGCATCAACAAATTATAAATTAGAATTGAATCTTTGCTATTTTGTTTTCTACTTTAAAATTTAATGTGTTGTCATTTTCATATTAGCTGTGCCTATTGTACAACATCTCATTTTTTTTTTGTTGAGAGAAGTTTAACATCTCATTTAATTAGGTAAATGTCCGCCAAGTCTTAATCGCAAGGTGATTGTAGAAATTAAGTTGAATTACACTTTTGATCCTTTTATATTATAATTAACATATGAGTCCAATGTCTTAGAAAATTATTTAGTGCAGTAAAAAAGTTATTATTTAGTTGAATTTATTTATTATAATGAAGTCTTATTTTTTCTGTTTAAAATTATAAAATCTTTATTTTTGCTTAAATAGTTTGAGACTTAATTAGGACTTGAAATAAAAAATGGTTTTATTTGGTAGGAGGAATTTAAAAAAGTTTATAATTATATATATAGGAAGTGAGGAAATTTTAAGAATTTCGTGTTGGGGTTGATAGTCGAAATTTGATGTTTGGATTAATGAATTTTGAGCAAAAGAGAGTTTAAGATGATTTAATCAACCTAACTTGTGAAATTTTTTTAATAAAAAAATTAAGAATTTAAAACTTTTTTTTATAAAGAAAAACCGGCAGAAATTAAGAACTGATTGTTCTAGTTATTTTATCAACTTATTTTATTTTATCGAGAAACGAGACCTAGAACTAAATTTGAAGGGGAATATATTTTGTTTTTATAATTCATTATCAAACCTTTTATTAAGGGGCGGACCCATGAAGTGGGGGCGGGGGGGGGGGGGGAAACCCCTGATTTATTTTTTTACAATTCTAAAAAAAATAACTGATTCGTATTATATTTATTTATTTTAAAGAAATTGATTTTTATTAATTAAATAAATCTAATTTGATACTGAATATTATATTTTAAAAAATAAATTATTATGTAATTATTTTTTATCTCTTAACATTATTTTTTAAATTATAAAATCAATAGTAATTTTTTTAAGAAATCTTATCTCAATATATTTTATCATATTTAGTTATTATATAATCAATTTTTATCTCTTAACTTTTTAAAATTATAAAACTAATGGTAATGCTATCTTTTTTTAAGAAATTTGGATCTAAATACTATATTTAATTAAATTTTAGTTATTATATAATTAATATCTAATTGGTAAATTCTATTTTCTTATTTTCTTTTTTAATCGAAGGATTTTTTATTTTTCAAATCTTATATAAAGAAAAACTGATAAAAAATATTATATAAATAAATGTCATTATATTGATCAAAGATTATTATAATTTTTAAGAAAATACACAATAAAAGAAAGACAACACCACACAAAAGAAATGTTTTTATTATGTATTGAAATGCATTTTTTTATTTATTTTGTGATTGACACCCTTCTCATTGTGGTCTGGGTCCGCCCCTCCTTTTATTATGTATTGAAATGCATCATTAGTTATTAGATATATATATTTTGATGCAAGGATTGAAATATCTCTTCATTTAATTAATAACGTTTTCTTCTAATAAAAAAAAATCATGATTGAAGAAGAAAAATATAATCAAACCTAAAAAATTTGTTTGGCCTAGTTATTTATTCATCTTGCGTCCAATTATGTCTGATTAATCAAAGCAAAATAAATTATCATAGGAGAAAACTCACCTGACTAGGGCAACCATTGCGAAATGGGCAATAATGTTGGTCTATTATAATGGGGTTTTGGACATCATTCATTGTTGCATGTTCAAAATGGACATCCTGCACAAATCCCCTGCTAGGCCTCCCCCAAGACTTTATTCTAAAACCATTTTGAGTTTTAGAGAATGTAGCCTTTCTAACTGTCACATTTTTCACACCAGGTTCGTCCAAGTCCCATCCTAAGCTTCCAATGCTGTTGCAAAATTGAGTAAACAATAAATAAATTAGCACTTTATATCAGATGTTATACAAAGAAGGTTAATATATATAACTTTCTTCAACACTTTCTTTCAATATATATGACTTTCTCTCTTGATTTAGAAGTGAAATCCATCAATATTTAGTCAATAGAAAAAGTGTTGGAAAAAAAATTGAGTATTGCTAGCATTTCTCATGTTATATATCATTTACCCTATTTTCTTTAAATGCAGAGCTGCATTGTTAAAGTAAAATGAAATCAATTTCGTTACATGAAAAATGTTAGTAATCCTTTCTTTAACATATTATTTTGAATATATTTTCTCATATTGATAAAAATTTACTACAAATTAAAAAATTTTATAGATCTCAAATCTTACTTAATGAACACTTCAAGATTTTGTAAGTGTATTACAAAATAATTTTAAAAATATTTTTAATTCTTGTAATTTAATATTTTTTTTTGTTTTTTTCCTTTTGAAATTATTATTATTTATTTAGTCCTTTTAAATTATATTTATTTTATTTTTTCTTAAAAAAATTTAGATATCACTTTAAATAGTAAAAAATGTTATCTAAAATGTTATATAGAAGGACAAAAACAAAATAAACATAAAGGATTAAAAATAAAAAACAAAAAAATTAAATTGTAATGAAAAAAAATATGTTGAAGCCTACAAAATATGTTGTTTAACACTACTCCTCTTTATTCCATCTTAAATCAATCGACACATTAAGTAAAACTTTTCAACATATAATTGAGGTAATTAAGGTAATTAAGGAATGTGAGACTTTTCATGATGAGATAATGCATAATAATTGTATATTATTATCTGGTCACAAATTGTCGTTTAAATTATTTTAAAATAATTAATTTTAAAATTAACAAATATATCATACATATCATATATGAATGATGAATTGTGATCAAATAATTATATATATATATATATATATAAAGAGAGCATAATCATTTTTCTCTTACAAAATTCATAAAAAAACTTAAAAAGAAACCTTATCCCATGACCAGGTCCGCATGCAACATCTTCAATCCACAAGTTTCTACAACCAGGGCCAACAGAGATGCAATCGTCTCCCGTTCGAATTCTAGGTGCGAGGATGGTGACATCGGTTGAGAATTGGACGTGGATGCCATCAGTGTTAGGGCTGTTTCCATCAGCCATGAGCTTCACTCCATGCATTTTCACGTTGTGGCATGCATTTATCAGTATGTGAACCTTTTGACTATTTTCAGAAGTCAACCCAGTGATCACAATGTGTTCAGAGTTTGTGAACCTAAGTGTCTGCTTGTACATCAACATAAAAAATCAAACATTGTAAAATTTTCATCAATTAATTAATTACCCTATATGCTAAGAAGCTAACAACATGTAGTTATATATTGTTTATGTGACGAATCATACAATCATAACTACTAACATTTTTTTTCCTTCTAAATATAACAAATTATAGCTTTAATTTTTATTTATTTTGATTCTCATATATATATTTTTTAAAACAGTCCTTATTTCATTTAGTGTTGGATATGTTATGTCAGTTACCACTTTAAAATAAGATATCTTGTGGCAAGCTTAATTACATAGGTACATGCATAATAACCATTACCTAAAGAATTCGTTTAGATTCTCTGTAACCAAGTTTTATTCAGTGGACCACAAATTTTTGTCATCCGACAGGATACACGTTGCAATTAATTTCCCAGAAAACTAAACACTCATTTTCTGGACCTACCTTTTGACACAGAAACATCACTCGAGACCGAGAGAATTTTATAACCTCATTGCTACGTCGAACCTCCTTACTCGCCATTTTGCATTTTTTTTATCTTTAATCTCTCTACACTAACTTGAGCGGTTGCAAATAGTTCAATACTATCATCACTTACACTAAGTGATAGGTCCAATCAATTTTAGAAATATTTTATAATATTTTCCCATACAAAAAACAATATTTTTATTAAAAATGTATTAAAGAAATTGGGAACGGTAAAATTAGTATAAATTTATTCACCTGTTTATCTTTTATAAATTTTTATATTATTTTTTTAAAAAAAATATTTTGAGAATAACACATTTTTATGGGACAAAAAAATAACTATTGAATATATTGAAGTAAAAAAAATAGTTTCCGTGGCAATTGCCACATTGCTTTCTATGTAAATCCACCCTCGTTTTGGAAGGAAGAAAAAGGTAAAAAGGTAGGATAAAGATATAAAAGAGAGAAATAAAGTGAATGAAAATAGTTAAAAATAAAAACATTTGGTTTAAGAAAAAAATTTAAAAAATGAGAAAAATAGAAAAGAAGATAAAAAAAATAGAGAATGAATCGTTATTGATTTCTCTTCGACAGTTAAATAAAGTAATCTCTTCTCTCCTATTTCTATTATACTAAACCACATCATTTTTTTATTTTTTTTCTTCTATTTCTGCTCTCTTTATTTCCTCACTATTTCCACCATATCAAACAAATGATTAGACAAATACACATTGAAAAGACGCTTAATTCGCCCAATTCTCCACAGTCCATTTTCTGCATCTAAGCCCTTAAACGAAAAAAAAGCAACCAAATTAAAAGAAATATTAATTTGTCAAATTAAAAGAAAGTAAAAAAATAAATAAAATAATTTTTTTAAAATTAGTTAAAATTAACTTAAATATAAATTAAAATCAGTTTCATGGGAAAATTTCTCTCGTTTAACTCCACCAAAAATGATGATTTTAATTTGTACAAAAGTTATTTTGGGTTTATAAAAGAAACAAATTGTTTTATCTTACTCTTACTCTTACAAGTGCTTAAGAAGAAGTTTATCTATAGTATTATATGATTAATGATTAATTACCTTAGCATGCAAGCATTAGTGATTGATTAGTTCTCACAAGCATTGATATTGATATAGTATGATAGTAGAATATTGTGCATGCATGCAATGTAATGTAGCATACCGCGGCTCCAATAGGGCAATTAGGCATGGCTTTGTACTTGCAATCCCACAAGAAACTGCCTCGAGCATCAAGCACCCCACCATGAATGGAAAGCCCAGTAACTTGGTCAAAGGTGAACCAATACAAAGAATTCCCTAGGAAGGTGTATTGAGAAGGAGCCAGCAAGGTGCCACGAATTGTTATGGAGATGGCACGGTTCGAACATTGCCCACTAAAGGTTACGGCTCTTCCTATCAAGAACCTCCCTTGCGGCACGTGGATGCCAGCGGGTTTGGGTGAACTACAAGCTTTGTTCCACGCGCCAAGGAACGCCGACGTGGCATCCGTCGTGCCGTCGGGTTTGGCTCCGAAATCCACCACGTTGTAGGAGGTTGCTTTGGCTGAGGAGGTGGTGAACCAGGAACATAGGACGAGGAGGTGCAATGTGTGAAGAGAAAAAAGAGAAAGAAGAGAGGGTTTTGTTGTTGTTGTTGGGTTTGGCATTTTAATTTGGAAAATTGTGAAGAGGTTGTTTTTTGAGTATATGAATGAGTGTTGAAGAAGCTAGAAGATTGAGAGGTAGGGTTTCGAACGGTTTGTGAAGGGTATTTATAATAAGCTAGGGTTAGTTTTTGCATTTTGATGCCTTTTTAAAGAATGGGACTACGTGCCTCCATGTATTTTCTTAAAAAGTAGTAAAAGTAAAATAAAAGAGGGATGGGAAAGAAACTAAGCATAATAATTAAAGACGAAATCTGAATGTGCAGTTACTTTAAATTAGATTTTATATGCAGTTAATGAGAAAAAAATTATATGTAGTTCAAACAAAATAATATACCGTTATATTAAATATTTAAAAGAAAAAATTTATTGTCTAAAATGATTTTATTTCACTCAAACCAAATTATCTTCCATTAAGAATACCATTGAAAAAATAACAAAATAATGGTGTAGTTTGCAAAATATGATAAATAATCAAAGAGAAAGGGGGCAAGGAATGACTTCTGAAGTCTGATGCTTGTCTTTTTGCACATGGTTTGCAAAATAATGGTGTGGTTTGCAAAATATGATAAATACGTTAGTTATTAAAAAAAAAGTTAGTTTAATTATTTACGCACAGGGTTTTAGTTTTTTTTTTAACGTGAAAAATGTTATATTCACATGATACGTAGAATCGTAGATATTTGATTATTTTTTTTAGGCGAGAGATTGATATTTGATAGTAACATATAATGCTGAGCTAGAGTGCTTTAGCTCCATAAATAATAGTCCGTAGGGATGATATTTTTATTCGAGTTTTATAGGTACCAACAAAAAATATAATAAAAGAAGAGAGAGAAAGGATGAAGGTTAAATAAGAATTTAGGGTGTGCGCAGTTATTTTAAAATTGGATTAATATGAGGTTAATGGGGGATTTTTTATATATAGTTAAAATAGAATAGTGGTGTTATTATCCTCTAAAATAACAAGATGGTTTATGATATTTTTTAAAGAGTAAAATAGTTTTAAAAAAACCTGAAGACCAAAGATGATTTAGTATCGCCGTTATATATTTCTAGGGGAAAGAGAAGTACTCGTGCCTCTCTACATTTTTTATAAAATAAAATAAAAAATGAAAGAGGAAGATATATATAGTAGAGGTTAAATGGAAAATGGAGGGAGTGTAAGAAAGTGGGTAGTTTTAGTGGGTAATTTTGAGAACAATTGGAAGATAAAATAGTCTTGACAAAATATGGAGATTAATAAAAATAGATATTTTTTATATATATTGTTATAGATTATAGAAGTAATAGATATTACATAATGAATCGATAAATTAATCAAATAAACAAAACGTCGTCTTTACCAAATAAGTAAAATGAATTATTCTTAAAAAAAATAATAGAACGAACAATAATATATCATGCTACATGCAAACCAAGAATAGGGATGGATTAATTCTAACCTCCTCCTTCAAGACTTTTTTTAAAAAAATATATATATATATATGAACACTTTATTTTTTGTATAAATTTTAGAATATATATAAAAGAATCACCTTTTATTGTGAAAATAAAAATAATTAATTTTAATAGTTAAATTAAAATAAAAAAATATAGATTAAAATATATATTAAAATTGACTTTTTCATATGTCTAACCGGATAGGCTAAAATTATAAGTATTGACCAAAGTCAACACTAATAATAAGATAAGATAAATGTTAGGATCACAATTTTTATCATACTCTTTTGTGTAGCTTTATCTTATTGGTCAAAATTTATTAAAATAATAAAATTTTGTGAGTCTTATATTATATTAATTAATTCTCCCTTTTAATTTTATAATTTTAATTAATTAGACAATATGCATTTAATGGAGTATGTTGATAGGGGATAAGGTAATTAACATGTGAATAGATAATCACATCTCTGCTAGGAATAAAATTACCTTATTATTACAGCAAAATAAGATATAATAACATAAAAAGAACTTGGGTCTTGTACCAAGAAATCTAACCCACTAACATCTATGAACCGTTTTTTGTTGTTTATTAAATTGAATCATAAAATTAAATATTAATAAAAATTAAGTGAACAATACTAAAACAGCGAAAAAAAGACAGTAGAAAAATCAATTTGTGACATCTATATACCACCAATGTCAGTACAGTATGTAAGTATTTAATACACATCGTTACTCTAATAAAACATTGAAGCATCATTTGACTTTTCGGGAACTTGAATCTTGGCTTATCGAGCACATTAGAGTTATCACTCTTACACTTTGTTTGTTAGGGACAATGGATTTAATTTTGTGAGAGAAATAAAATTGAATGCATTGAGTCCCATACGAAATAGTCTTTGTCTCCTATTAATGAGTATACCCTTTTGTCCTTTTGTATTGCTTAGGATATGATAGTATTTTAGTTAATCTATTTTATTCTCTCTATTTTTCTTTCATCTATTTCTCTCAATCTAAACAACCTAATATTCTACTTTATTTTTTTTATTTTTTTTCATTTATTATTTTTCTCTCTCCACAATCAATCATATTCTTAAGGAGCCTACTTCAGTACTAGTTTTCAGTCTCGAATACATCTATTTTTATCCAAACAAAAAACAATTGTTTTTGGCTCAGTTTGATATAAGTTCTGAAGTTTTTGAATATTTGAGCAAGCAGTAATTGTAAATAACGTGCTAAATTTTTATTGTAATCACTGAATTTTATTGTAGCATTGTGGGCCGGGCTTGTTAATTTATCTAGAGATAGATTTTCTTTGACCTATAAAGGTTAATTAGATGTCTTTGATTTCAATAACTGATCATAGGATCCATGCCATACTTAGGGATGTTCCTAAATCGATCCAAAACACGGCTGTATAAACCAAAAATCAAAAAAGAATTATTAGAGCCGATCAATTTTTGTATTTAAATTTAAAAATCAATCAATCCAATCCAAATGGAACTTTTACAAATGTAATATATTTATTCATAAATTTATAATGTCACTCATATTTTCATTTTTATTCCCTATATATTTATAAAATTATCATATAACTTCTATTTATAAAAAATACATTTAATTAAAGAAATTGTTTTCCTATTTATTTGAGTTAAGATGGATAAATATACTATTATTAGTTATATAGTGATGTATAAATAAAATATTTAGTATTTTAAATGATTTTTTTATTATATTTATCTTATTTTATTATTTAATATTTTCTATAAAAAAAATAAGAATAATACTGAAAATTGATCCATCTAAATCCTTTTAAATTAAATCGGATTAGATTGAATTATAATTATAAATTAAATCGATTAGATATAATAACTCAATAATGATTAGATTAAATGGTTTTTTTTCTTCAAAATCCATCCATCTGCAAAGACCCCCTCTCATGAAAATAACTTCTCTTACTACCTATGTTAATTCAAAATGTACTTCCCGATCCTCTAAGTACCCACTACTACAAATTCTATAACAAATGGTCCCCAACTTCCCTTTCCATCTAATTGATGTGAAGCTACATCACCAAATTTGTCTTACATATGCCACTGCATCATCACTTTCTCAAAAACCTATCACCATTGCATGCTCTTATCATTATATCCTCTAGGGAATTTCCATGTACACTAACATCTACTTCACCTACATTGGATACGTACAATTTCACTTTTTAATATTCCATCCCACGTGCATAAACAAACCACGTAGGACTACAACGCCCTCGCTACCACAGCCGCCACTCCCTCGTTCTTTTTCTTCTTTTTTTTTCAACCCAGATATCATTTGATCGAAAACCAATAATTAATCCTGTGAGAAATCAAGATTCAATTAGGATCATTTGGTGAAATGAAAAAAAAAAAATAATTAAGATAAAAGTTTTGAATTAAAGTAAAATGTAAAAGTATGAGTTTCATTTTATTTTACTGTTCATTTTTCTTATTTTTCTTTTCTCTTGACCCAATCAAACAAATCTTTTGAAAGTTAATCTCTTCTAATAGATATTTCATAAGTATAAATCAGGAATTAAACCTATAATTACATGCTTAGAACGTAATTATCTCCCAACCATATCATACTATCTTGATCCACTCTCTCATCCTTGAAATCATATATTCAGACCAAGTCTACACCAACTAATATAAGCCTCATATTTTTGTCACACTTTCAATTTCAAAATACAAACCACAGTCGTCCCAAAAACACATGAAAACTGAAATATCCGCACACGCACGCTCATGAAAACTGAAATGTCCAAATCAATGGTATGGCCACTATTTCTCATAGGGTCCAAGTGGGTTCGTAGCATGCATATTAATGTAGATTCCTTATTTGGTGGCTGCAAGTGCATAACATCGACAGCTTGAGTGTGATGTACCCTTTTCATCTGTTGTTACTTAGATCTTACCCCACATAAGGCAATAAGATGCCATAGATGTTTTTTGGCACGATCGAGTTTCTTCAAAATGACCACATACTTCCAGCTAATGTTAATAGACCTTATTTCTGTCCACAATTTACAATCTTTAATTAACAATTTTGCATTTTAAAAAGTTGGAAGAGTAGTATTATAGTAAGATTCAAATATAAAATTTGTTTTAAGACTCGAAATTTCTTGAGACGGCACTTTTACAGCAATACATGGCCATACCCAAATTCACAATCTCACAATTAGTTGACTTGGGTAACTTGTCCAGTCATCACAATAAGAACAGAGATCTTTTTCACTTTCCATGCTTAATATAATGAGGTAATCTTCTCCTACTTGCAGCAAATATTCTCAATATGATGTAAAAGTCAAGACTATGCAGAAAATGAATACATGTCCTCACGACACAGAAGCACAAAAAGGATTGTATGGTTTCTATCAGGCATTTACAAGTTCAATGATGTATCCTTATTTATACTACTTGCAGTATTTATCATCAAGCATGACTCTTACACTAAATTAGATAGATGGAATAGTCTTATCATACTTGAAATATATAATATCTTTAGTAAATTCGGTATCTACTAACTATATGAATCAAAATTATGCAGATTATCTTAATTCACGGTTCAATGGCATCCAACTAGTCAGAAATTGATTCCATAGTTTTCTAGTAGCTACTCATGAATCTAGTGATACAATCCTATTATGCTTTTACATACTTTATAACATTTAGCATAAAGCACATGTATCCCTCCATTATACCACGAAATTCAACATCAAACTCCTCAGTTCAGCATTGGCACATGAAAACAGAAAACTCTTCTTAGTTGCTAGCTAGTAAGTAATCATAGGCTAAGTAGTGAAATCTCACCTTTTCAAATAACACCTTACCTAGTTTGTAAACTACTATTCCAACTTGAAACCCAACGTCAAGCAGAAATGGACCCCACTTCCCTTGGTACCACAGTGATAAATTCAAACAGCAACTAGTTCCAGGATCTACCAACACTTCACATGCATTTTAAGATGAACAACCAAACATTTCCCCATAAACACACCGAGTTAAAGTAGAGAATCACCACCACCTAAAGCACTAAATTTATTCTAAATTTGAATGTAATAGCAGGCAGTAACTATATTCGGGCCAGGGAACAGCAAGTAACTAATACTATCAATCGTGGTCGCAGTTGCAATTGTGGTGAATCAGAAAACCTTTATATTGCAGAAAACTGTGACTAATGCGGCTGCAATTACGGTTGTGGTTGCATTATGATGAATCAAAATACTTTGACATTGTGACTACAATTGTAGTTGCGGAAACGCTATTTAAAACCAGTATCAACCTTTGTTTCCCAATAGAATAATACGACTTGACACTTATCTCTTCAGTTTGCAAGGTTATCCACCACGAAATTTATGGTATTGGAGTCAAGGAATCATTTTTTTTAAGAATCATCTCACCATCAAACAAACAGATTCAATATGCAGCCAAGAAACTTCATGCAGTAATAATTGAATAAGATATGAATTAGCACAAAATTTCTACTACTTTTGAGAAAACCTACTTGACCACAAGCTTTAAAGTGAACTAGGAAGATCCCCCTACCTCAATCTCCAAGCCTGAACCAAAATGAAAAGAGACATATATTTTGATCTTCCTCCTAAACACTTGCTACAAGCCTACAAGCACCATTAGGAAGTTCTTCACATGCAGCGGGTAAAAGTTTAAAAAAAAAAAAAAATTCAAAATGAGGGTGTTACAAATTGCCTTCGGCGATACATGGCTTTGATATTAATACAAATTTAGTCTTGTTATATAACTGAATTAGAAAAAAAAAAATGTATCAGATTACAGCCTTGTTTTTTACTTTAATAATTATTCCCTTCTGTTATGCACACATACTATTACTATTGCAACATCTCTGATTAAGATTAATTTAAACATGCATCCCGCATCCTATGTTCAATGGTTAAAATTGATTCTACAAATAAGCACAAGTATGCATCATGTGATTCCTGTCGAAGTAAAAGTGGATACAACATTCACCTTCCAACATCAAGAGGGGGAAAAATTTAGTGCGTTAAGAGCATTTTCTTTACACAAAAATTCAGGAGGTAGATAGGTTGCAATACTGCAATTAGTGGATGCCTATTACCAGCCAATGATATGAACAGGAAGAATGAAATTCAAGAACATTTCATTGATGCAGTTTGTCCTACCAACTAAGCCAACCCTCTCATTCTTGTATAAACAAAATATAATATACATAAAAATACATTTCAGTTACATCAATGAATTGAAAAAGCTGACTGTGTCATTGAGGGCATGGATAAAGTTGTCTACATCCTCCTTTGTGTTATAGAAATAGAGACTAGCCCGTGCACTTGAGCTGACACCTAAATAGCGATGGAGGGGTTGGGCACAGTGGTGACCTGATCTGATAGCCACTCCATGCTGAAATGATACACTATATGTTAATTACAGTTCAAGAAGGAAAGTTTCCAAACATGTACAACAGTTATCCCAAATTCTTCCAGAAAATGCACATATCCAGGGATAGTCTTTTATCCATTTACCTGTTGATCCAGAAGTGTTGCAAGATCAGTAGGGTGCAAATTCTCAACATTGAAAGAGCAAAGGGCAGCTCGTTCGACTTTTTCTGAAGGTGCTGGCCCATAGATGCGAATATTTGGGACTGAAAGAAGCCTCTCATACAGATATCTACCGAGCTCCACCTATGAAAATTGATGTTTAGTAACATATTGTTCACAGAATAAGAGTATAAATCATCTCATTTTAATGAAAACCATGATAACAAATTTTATTGGTGAGTAAACAAAAACGTTGACCTATACTGGCATGTTTGCTTTGCCATTAGTTTCTATTTTCTATCACTTCTTGTTATCATGAAATAAACAAAAGAATCTTTTTTGCTTCAAATAAGTTAGCTTAGCTATGTGATAGGTGATCACAATCATATCACAATGTTTTGATGATATTGAAGGATAGAGGGACAAGGATAGCATTGTTTTGACAATGATAATAATAAGATTGAGGCATCAAATAAGGAAAATTACAATAATAAAAAAAAGTAGTATTTGAAGAAGTAAAACAGTGAGGATGATAAAAAATGAAAATCTAGGTCCAGTTGACTGATGCTTTTAGATTTTGCTTTTGCAGACTATTTAGTTGTTCTCGTCTGCTAATCAAGTTAAACATGATTAGTACAATTGAAGTCCAATCTGTGTGGCAGGTATGAGTTTAACTACAAGTTATTTTGGTATTTAAACAATACATACTATTTAGATGCACACTTACCTCATAATCATGTATAGTTTGCATACCAATCCCAGATAAGTAATCAATGGCTGCTCCTAAACCAATTGCTTCCCCGATAGCTGGTGTTCCAGCCTCAAATCTAGGACAGTTAAATAATACGATACATGTAATTGATGGTATGCAACAATAGTAGAGAGAAACTATCATTACAGGAAGGAAGAAAATGGCTATGCATGAGGCCAGACATTACTAATGGTTATATCTAAAGTTAGAAAATAAACAAACCATCAGAGTAAGAGTCCCAAGATAAGTCACAAAAACTGTTTCTATCACTTGACTACTATTAATAACAATCACTTAAATGGTTGAAAAAATCCTTTTATTTAGGTCAAAGAATCTTATGGGTTTCAAAACATCAATAACCAACACCAAATCATAATAGTCTTGCAGCAAGTGGCAGGCAAAGTAAAATGAGGAAGTGAAAATTTTTATTAACTAGAAGCGAATAAGATGAAGAATAAACTTACAAAAAGCACAAAGGAGAATATCGCTAGACAACTCAAAATGTCTTCCTAACCTGAAATTTCTTCTAAAGTATTTTCTGTATATCCATTTTCAATTTTCAAAATTCTTCAAAAGAATCACCTGTTATCTTCTTTACTAATGTATTGCAGGAGACACCAAAGCTTAATATATGATAATTCCAAGCTAACTTGCAAGTGAATTGAAAAGTCAAGGTAAATTGGGGAGTGACGGAGTCTACTAGCGAGTAAATTTTAAAGCCACAAAAGAAATGAAACTATTAACCATGCATTAATGCTCTTATATTTTCTTTTGTACATTGGCAATCAAACATATGATCTCTCCCAAGCCAACATAGATTTTCTATTAAGATCAGCTGAGCCTAACTCAAAGTAAAAAAAGTTCACAAACCTGGATGGAGGTTCAGCATAAGTTGAATGATCAAGATATACATCGGAAATCATTTCACCACCACCTAAAAGAAGTGAAGGCAGAAGTTACCAGCAATACATTAACTTCAAAAGACAATCTTATTAACACAGTGCAAAACCAAACAGGAACTTTGACGGGGCTGTTTAGCATGAGAAAACGTCTGTTTTTATTTTCTTCTATCACTTTTAATTAAAAACATAAAAAGCAACCTTGTTTCACTTTGCTTTCTATTTTCAAAAGTTTGTATTGGAAAAAGTGAAAAGAAAAAACAATTACAAGTTTGCATTGTTTCTATACAAAACTTTGAAAATAGAAAACAAAGTGAGAACTGAGAACAAGGTGGCATTTTTTTAATTAAAATTGAAAATGAAAAAAAATACTTGCTCAAACCAAACAACCTCTTCTTTTATTTTATTGCATTTTAGTTAGTTGTTCCTATTTGATTGGAAGATATAGGTAACCACATCCAATAACTTACCCAAAAATGGAGGCATGGAAGACAAGAGGTCTATTTTACCGTATAAGAATCCAATGCCTGTAGGCCCACACATCTGAAACACATTTGATAACATATTACTATTTCGTAACAGTTACAGTTTAAAAACAAGTAAACAATCCTACCTTGTGAGAAGAAGCCACAAGAAAATCAGCATTAAGGCTCTGGACATCAACCATCATGTGTGGAACACTCTGACAAGCATCTACAAGAACTTTTGCTCCAACATCATGTGCCCATTGTGCAATATCTCTAATAGGAAGAACAGAAGCTACATAAAAGCAGAGAACAAAATATGTGAAATCTCATTCATTTCTTCTATACATTCTAGAAGTGAGTAACAAGTATTACCTTTATAACTAAGAAAAAATTACAGATCAAAAAGGCAAAGAAAGAGTGCTAAAATGGGGGGATGTTATGATAATTCATATATGCACTAAGTTCTATTGTTTTTAAGGTCATACCAAGTCTCAGTAATATTCATTTGTGGTTTATTGGACCTTACGCTGAACCTATTCACTGGTTTTTTGGTTGGACCGGCTGGTTCCATCTAGTTTTCAAATATGGATATCAGTGCTCAGTTTGTCTACACTGTGAATGGGACGGACTGCTCTTCCCAATCTGATGGGATTGATGCAGGAGCACAAGTTTCATGTATGCGGGATGTGAAATACGAAATCTAACTTTCTGGCATAAACTCTCCTCTACATCAAATTGATAGGAGTATCAATAAGAAACCTCCATCTGAGAATGTTTTGGTTAGAAGAGATGTACAACAGGGAATTAAACCCCTGTGAATTGTAACAGAATAAATATGGAAGTTTTGTTCGTTATGAGGACAGAATATAAATAGGATTAGTTTTTTTTTTATTGGCAAAATTATAAATGGGATTGGTAGTTAGAGGGAGAGGCAATAGATTGATCAGTTTGTGTTGGGAGGGTCCAGGCTCCTTGAATTACCTGGAGGATTTTTCCTTTCTTCCATTTTTTTCAATAAAAGTCCCCTTGAACCAGTTTGTATCACTAATGCCTAAGGAGAAGTAGGCCTGAATATAGATTTCTTTTTCTTTTTAATATCTAAAACGTTTTCTTCAATTTGAACTATTAAGTTATGCCACCAGAGACCTGCTTTCTAGTTCAGATCATTAAAACTGCTTACATGTTGAAGTTACGTTTCATTCAATCTACCCAATTTGTCAATCATTAATTAATTTTCAAAGGCTCTGCTAACAACTAAAATATCCACCACTCTGATTCTTAAGCAGCACCTTATTGCTAGCAATTTAACTATTTAATGATCCATATGATATGCAGCATCACTCTCTAAGTATCTTGAACATTCATACATAATATCTTCATATGAGATACTTCAAAAATTTAAGATCTATATAGTTCTTAGAACAACAACAGCAACCAAAGCCCTTCCCCACCAGGTGAGTCATGTGGATTAAATAATATCATTAAGTTCTGTCAAAAACCAATTCTTCATAGTGACCATTTATATCTAAGTCCTTTTTAAAGACTGGAATTTATAGATTCTTAAAACAACACCAAAAAAATAAATTTAAAAAATTAAAGGCTCTTGCACAAGCATAACAATTGCATCTGGTTCCCAAGTGAGATAAATTTCTTATAGGGTATAGCAGGATTTTCAGTTTCAGGTACATAGTAGAATTTTAAAAATACACATTCCTTCAAGCTCATCCAGAAAGGATCATATGCTTATCTAAAGCTAATTTGAAATTTCTCATATGCAGAAATTAATCAGTCAAAAAGAAAATTAGATTTACATTCAAGGTGGAAACACAATTAAATGCTAATCAAACGTTAGAATATGTTGAGATCTCACATCAACTATAGATATGATCAAAGTAGAGCTCATAAAGGTTTGGGCAATCCTTACCTCATGATTTAACTTTTGGGATTGACTTAACCAAACTCAAATTCAAGATTGTATCAAAGTCTACCTAACCCCACGGCTTTCCCAATGCAATCTACCTGGCCCTACTCGACAGTCGACAATGCAATAAAAAAAATCAATTGTACAATTTCCACACTTAGCTGTCCAATCCAAGGCATGCAGGAGGTGTTGATTTCTCACAGTCTATATATTCTACAGCTTATAAAGGTTTGGGCAATCCTCACCTCTTGAACAAGTTTTTAGGGTTGAGTTTAGTCCAGCCCAAGTTCAAGAGAACATTTTGCACAATGTTAGCTCACAGATTAGTATAACTTCAAGGTGGGAAAACATTGTTGAAACCAGTATAGAGGCCTTCAAAACCTAGTGACCTTTTTGTGATATAATCAGGGATTTTAGAAAGCTGCTAATAACCAACGGCATCAATGTTGAAAAAGAAAAACTACAAAATTAACCCAAGATGCACATGATTTTCAACAGCATAAATTCAAGGTATCATTAAGTAAATTGGAATAATCAAGGTGAACAATCATGATGAGAAACATACCAAGCACATTTGAAACATGATGGACAACAACTATTTTGGTCTTCCTTGAGAGCATTTCTTTCAATTTGTCTATGTCTGGAATTTCATCTTGGTTTAGATCCACAAAATTCAAAACAGCCCCTGTTTTTTGAGCTACTATTTGCCAAGGAACAATCGCACTGTGATGTTCAGCAACTGTAAGTATGATCTGTAATAATTGCAAGGACACAATTTGGAGATAGTGGCAGTATAAACAAAGATCATTATGCTAATGTAGAAAGATAGAATTAAATGATTAGAAAGAATCCCAATGTCTCATCTGGCTATTAAAAATTTCTACTTAAAAGCTATTTTTGACAAATTCAATGAAACCTTAATACTCTTTCCAAGTTTTAAGAAGATGCATAAAATAACCTCAAATTTTGTTAAACAATTAAGTGAACTGAAATTCATCAAAATATTAATCTACAATGAAATACCTCATCATCTGGTTTTAAGTTTGACAGCCCCCAAGAATAGGCAACAAGATTGATAGCTTCAGAAGCATTTTTTGTGAATATAATCTCTCTGGAATCAGTGGCATTTATAAAAGACGCAACTTTCCTTCTAGCCGATTCATACTCATCTGTGGCCTTTGCACTACATCCATAAACAATTATACAATAAAGCATTTGGCTGTTTAAGTAATAATAGATATAAATTGTATGTGTATTGACCTCCCAATAAATGCAGTAAGGGAGGAAGGAAATTAAAATAAAGTGTCTCCAAAATTGCATATGTGATTCCAAAAATTACATGATAAGTACCTCAAGAAATGTATGCCCCGATGCACATTTGAATTGTAAGCTTCATAATAGTTTTGCAATGCCTTCAACACAGTGGTGGGCTTCTGAGAAGTTGCTGCATTGTCTAAGTAAACAAGTTTTGAGCCATTTACTTCCTGTGGAGGGAGTTAAAGTATCATAACTTCATAATATGTACCAAAAAAAACATACCAAATGCCAGATATGCAACTCGTGAATTCCAGGTCTACTTTGCATAGAGACATCAAGGCAAATTTTTTTACTGAGAGTAGGGCATAGTATGATACTAGATATGAGGATTGGATATTTCAACTTTGACTTTGGTTTGGCAAAAATGTATATACTTCATCCAATAAGCCAACATATTTCTCACAGAAAAACACAAGGCACACACGAAATAGTTACACATGCATTCTACAACACTTATTGAGACATTGATTGAGCAAAGTTTGGGGGATGAATCTTGACCCTCTATAACTAAGTGCTCAGCGCTCGAGAGTTCAATCCCTACTGCCTTTATTCTTCTTATGTTTAAGAGGGTCATTGCTTTGTCCATCCATCAAGTAGCATTAAATTCATAACAGAATAATCTAAATGAAAATTTGAACCTTGATTACCCAATACACTACCAAACATTCATAGGCTGCATCTAGGAAAATAAAATTGAAGATAAGAAGAGGAAATAGATACCTGGTGAAGTATAGGGAAATGGGGTCGCGTGGAGTGACCCAAAGAAGAGGAACCAACTGTAGGTTCAGCTACTGTTTCATTGACAGTTGATGCACAAACAGATACACGACGGAACCCAAATCTGACATATGAAGAGCTCCTACTAGTGATCGAGCAGCAATAAGTGGCACTTGGAAATTTGAAAGAAGGAAGTTTTGGCAGCAAAACTTCCATTGCTAGCCACCCCAACTACAGAAACTGCCACTCATAACTATATTTGTTATATTTTGCAGCAAAAGAAAAAGGTAACAGTAAAGTATGTTATAGAATCACGATTCCTAGACAAGTAATTATACAACAAACACTGCAATGGGAAATTCAATTCAATCCAAGTCCAAAATTCAGAAATAGGTGTCCACAAATAAAAAACCTGTCAAGTGCAAACCATTTATGAAAACAATAGAGAAGAATGATTAAATATCATAGCACATGCACGAGGTTCCAGTCTAGAATGAAAATCCTAAGAACGTGAATTAATTACAAACAAACTAAAGAAAAACGAAAACTTGAACAAAGGAGTACGTACTATCTATCTACCTCTTTAAGAAAGTGAAGCTGTTTCAGAAGGGGGAAAAGCCCTTGCAGAAATCACCGTTGTAGTCTATTCTGAGTATGGGTGGCTGCGGACTGCGGTTTCAGTTAAAATTAAAATTGGATAAATATTCTACGGATTCTCCTGTGCACCACCAGAGAATGTAGTTTACGGTAGTCCCCTTAATTTTACTTATTTTATTTTAATAATTAAATTTTATAAATAGGAAATAACATTTTTGTCCTTCGAAGATGAATGGTAGTCTTACAGGGATAAAAACCGTAGCTGGGCAGTGGAGGCCGCCGCCGGCGGCGGCGGCGGCGGCGGCGGCGGCGTGGTGGCGCCTGAGGGGGAGATCGAGTGCGGAGTCAGAGAAAGCTTCAAGAAGAAAACGAGAGCGGTGGAGACGGGGAAGCATGAGTAGAAGAGGAAGAGAGGGGAATAAAAGTGGAAGCACCGTCGCCCCAGGCGGCCGGAAATCGCCTAACCGGTTTCTGCGGCGGAAGAATTGTTAAAATAATAAAATGTGTGTATATTGTATAGTCGTAAACATGGTTCCGAATCTGATGATTGAAATTACTGTGCACTAAATGGGGCAATTTGGTCAACTACAAATAATAAGATTTCATATCTTTATTTAATTAATAATTAATGATAAATAATAAATCTGTAAAAAAAAAAAGTAGCAACTACTCATCCACACCATTCAATATTGTGTATTATATCCAAGGGTCATCAATTACTAGACCATTATAAACCACATGTTATAGTGATTCACCCTAGCCTCTGTCATTCTGGAAAAAATATATATGAAACAACTTTTTTTAAATATATTTAATTAAAAAATAATTAAAATGTATTTGGTATAATATAATTCAATCATGTATAAAATTTTATTGGATTTTATTCAAGTTACTTCAAAAGCTATATTTAATATAAAAATAATAATTATAACTAGTTAATTATATAGATATTGTTTGAAAAGTAAACTTTAAAGATAATAAATTAAGATTTAAATCTGACTACATAAGTGTTTAGTATCGATAGTATATCAAACATAATTATTTCTAAAGATTAAAAGAGATACATGTGAAAAGATATAATTTTAATTGAAATATTTTTTTAAATGGTAATAATCTAAGGTTAACTTATAGAATTTCACAACAAGGTCTAGTCAAGATTGAATGTAAATATGGAAATAAAGTAATAAACTACTCCCAAAGCTTTACCTAGATGACAAGGTGTTTCAAAAGCCATGTAGCACATGGTGAGATGCATTAGTGATCTAAGTTGTTAGAAATAAATATTGGTTACTGTGTCATGAAGGGAAAATTGCAAGGGATATGAGGTCTCAATGTAGGATTTGACATTATCAGGGTGAATAATAATTATTTTTAATTGATAAAAAGTGATCTAATAAAAAATAAATAGAAAATAATCTTGAAGAGTGTATGGATGAT
Organism: Glycine soja; assembly: GCF_004193775.1. Taxonomy (NCBI): domain Eukaryota; kingdom Viridiplantae; phylum Streptophyta; class Magnoliopsida; order Fabales; family Fabaceae; genus Glycine; species Glycine soja. The sequence goes on along the minus strand of NC_041010.1, from coordinate 1,635,311 downwards.
TTTTTATCATATTATATGACAAAAACACATTCCACTCTATAATTTGTTTCACCTTCAACTAAAGTTGATCATACACTAGTTTAGATAAGATTTCCTAAGTTGAATTAGTATAACATAATGAGAGTTTTTCACTTGTCATGGCTTTGATAGTAAGAAAATTGATTATAATAGACCAAGTTCCTTAATATTGGATAGCAATTAAAATAGGGAAGAAAGAAGTGAAGAATATTGAATTTGAAATGATTTTAAAGTTGTTTAGATTTATGGAATTTAGAAGGAATGAAATGAAATAAGATATCTTAACTTCAAGTATAATGACTTGTACCAAATTTCAATGGTTGATAACTTGATATCATTGAATCATATTACTAAAACTTATTAATTTTTTTAAAAAAGTGCATCACATGACCTCTTCTTAGTCTATATTTCATTTCTCATAGTGTACTTGATAGGTAATAAGTAAATAGGAAGAGAAATAAAAAAGTATAAGTGAAAAAAAATGAATGACGACAACATATTCATGGCTCACGATGGTTTAAAGGAAAAATATCATGTGTTTTTTTTAATTATTTTATATTTTTCTTAAATGAAACACTTTTATTTTAACAATATTTTTCAACTATTGTAACTCATTTTATTTCCATTTATCTTATTTTTCAATGATTTTTTTCTTTGTCGCCATACATGCCCTTGTATTTTAATTACAAGAGATGAAGTTTAAAACACAACTAAAAGTTTACAAGTGATTGGTATGGTGAGACCAAAGGATTTGAACTAATGACTTATCAAATACAAGACTTTGTCTTGCTCCATTAGATCAATATTGGAATTTAAAGTATTCAAATACCCATGTAGTGATGAATGTTTGTCAAATATTTAATACAAGGAGAGATTAATTTATTTTATGAGTAAATTTAGTCAATTATTTGTTTAAATATATACCTTTTTGTGTATATTAAATTTCAGAATAAAATTTTTATTGGTATGAATTAAGCTTAAAGTATTAAAATTTTTATAATAACTTCATCCACGTTTGTAAAATAAATAAATAAAAAATCTTACGCATATTGTTTAGCCAAGCGACTATATCCTTGGCCTATATACTTCATTTTAACTGGACTAATAAATATCATTCATACACGTGTCCCATTGTTATGGTTCTTGAAACAAATTAAAAAAAAATCGTGGAGAAAAAAATTTCAAAATTTTAATTTTTAGAAAATTCCAGAAATGTTGACTAAAAAAAATCCCCAAGAAATGAAAAAGCTTAAAAAATTGCATTCTGGACACTAGAGATTGTAAAGTGTAAACCCTGCTTCTCCCTCATCTCATTGAGAGTAGAAGACAGCAAGGGCTAGTTAGTGATTTGGTCTTCCCTCTGAACCAGATGGAGTTGTTATGCACTGCCAACGCGATTCTCCCCTCACGCAGCCTCTCTATTCCCACACCCTATTCGCTACCCCTCAAAACCTCCCTTCCGTTCCCGCGCTTCAACTTCCCCAAAATCGAGAGTAAGTACCAACCATCCAAAAATTTCAGCTGCTGTCAAATTCCAAACTGCTAACTGTGATTTTATGGAGCAGGATTACGAGGGTTGCAGCCCTGTGTGAGTGTGAGTGAAGGCAGTTCCGCTGAGGCTGAGGTGTTGGAGGAGAGCCGAATTCGTCGAGTTTGCGACAAGCTGATTGGGGTGTTCATGGTGGACAAGCCCACCCCAACCCATTGGAGAAGGTTGTTGGCTTTCAGCAGAGAATGGAGCAACCTCAGACCGCACTTTTTTGCCCGATGTCTCGAAAGAGCCGATGCCGCTGAAGAGGATCCCGCCATGAAGGAGAAGCTGCTTCGCCTTGCGAGGAAGCTCAAACAGGTCTCTTTTATTTCCATCTTGTTGTTCTCCGGTCAGAATTGGAGTTTCACCTCAATAATAATATGTGTTTGCCTTTAATGGAAACAACATTTATTACGCGGATTACCGAGGTCAAACTCCAAATCTAGTTGTAGAACAACACCAAAAGTACTTATGGTACATAAAATACTTGGTTACCAAGGAATTCCAAATACTTTCAAATAGTAGTATGAGTTGGGTCTAGTTTCTAGCAGAGTGGTGAATCACGATTGGAATCCTCATGGAAAGAGGCGCCTACATATAGTGTCTGGCTGCTGGCCCTCTAGTCATGTCATGTGTATTGACTGTATTCTTAAACTCTTATACCAATGATACGACAATATTACAGTAATTAGATGAATTATAGTATTTTATTATATTTATAAAATACAAATATTATATCTATACAAGTTTCCTTAGATATTTGTTTTTTAACAGAGTCACTGGTGTCCAAATGCATGTGATCTATACAGTCGACTCCATCTAGTGTGATAAGATTATTTGTTCTTGTATAAAAACTCTGATAATTTTTAAGATTGTGATTCTCTCTTTTCATTTAAGATTTGATTTTATGTTAAATTTATACTGATTTCATATGTTTTAATGTAAGTATATTATGTCTTATGATTTTTAAAACCATTTGTATTTTGTGTTTGTGTTGTATTGCATCCTTGTTCGAGTTGTATCTGTGTTTCCTAGCTTCTTGTTGTATTTTTGTTGTGCAATCTTACTGTGATCTACATCAATGGGAGAATAAGAAACAGGGATAGGGATTGTGCTGATTTATTAACATTGAGCTTCTCTTGTGCAGATTGATGAGGATGTGCAAAGACACAATGATCTTCTTGAGGTGGTAAGACGGGATCCTTCAGGAATTAGTGAGATTGTCTCCAAGCGTCGTAAAGATTTTACAGAAGAATTCTTTGTTCACTTTCATACAGTGGCTGAATCCTACTATGAGAACAAAGAAGAGCAAAATGGTGGGACTTCATTTCACATGCTTTTAGTTGTCTAAGTTGATGTTTCATATAACTTATTTGGATTGAGTGTCCTATTTTGCTGAATTGTATCATTGAGTTTTCTTGTATGGTAAATTGTCAAGTCATATCATGTTTGTTCAGTTAAGAAATTTGTTCCTTCTCTTTCTTTCTATGATAATAACCAGATAGTGGTGCTTTTCTACAGTCACACATTAAGTTTACGACCTGTATGGAGCTGACAATTTGTAGAAGCAAATGTGCTTTTGAAAATTAAGCTTAATTTAAATAAGGCCATAATTAGAAGAACATTGGGATCTTGTCTAGGTTAGGCTGGGAGGAGTTCTTATTGTTAACCAATATCATGCAGTAGATGGCACTTGTTAAGAAGTGTTTTACTTTCATGGGATAGTTCAAACTTGCATTTTTAATTAATTTTACATTTTATATCCTATAATGTTTGTTTTTTGTGTGACCAGAATTGGCAAAGCTTGGGAATGCATGCTTGGCAGCTGTACAAGCCTATGATGCTGCAACTGAAAGCGTTGAAAAGCTGCAAGCTGCAGAGTTGAAATTTCAAGATATTATCAATTCTCCTTCGCTTGATGCTGCCTGCAGGAAGATAGACAATTTGGCTGAAAAAAAAGAACTTGATTCAACATTGGTATTGATGATCACCAAAGCTTGGTCAGCTTCCAAGGAGTCGAACATGATGAAAGATGAGGTAAATTGATGGTGACCTCATCAGTATCCTTTATGTATGCCATTTCTTTTTTAATTTCATGAACATGGAGGGTAAGAAATTTTGAATGATTATTGCAACTTCAGAATAGCTTCTTTAGGCTGCAATGCACATCAGCACATGCACAGTTGGGAAGAAAACCAAGTGGATAAGTTTGGTTGTTTGTTGTTTTTATTTTATTTTCTAATAAAAAGATAACAAAATGTTGGTAACAGTGTACCCATCTCATTTTACTAGCATGTGATTACGACAGAATGCAACATAATTAAATTCCTTTCCGTTTTTATTTTTTGCAAAGAGAGATTGGAGAGATGGCATATTTTTGGTGATATAAGAAGCTAATGAGTCATGCTTACATATTTATGCCATTTTTTTTAGAGGGGGGGAATGGTACGAATCTGCTGTTGACAAACTACTTTTATGATGCTTTAAAATAATTTGACTTGTGTGATATTATTACAATATATGAGTATCTTGTTGATTGAACATAATCACAGCTCCAATTTAGTTTTGTGAATATATCAAATCTACTCATTTCAGATTGGTATCCTAATACCTAGAAAACTATATCGTAATTTTTCTTTCACTGTGTATAATATACTTACTTTTTCCTATTGTCTTATATTTAGCTTGTAAAATGAAACATTTATTTGCAGGTAAAAGATATCCTCTATCATTTATACAAGACTGCAGTGGGAAATCTTCAGAGACTCGTGCCAAAAGAGATTAGAATAGTCAAGTATCTTATACGAATTGAGGATCCTGAGGAGCAACTATCTGCCCTCAAAGATGCATTTACTCCTGGAGAAGAACTTGAAGGAACGGATGTGGATAACTTGTACACGTAAGTATTAGATGTCAGAGCATAAAACAATTTCAAATAGAATTCAGTTACAATAGTTTTTTCTCATTATCATTTTCAGGACTCCAGAGAAGCTTCACACATGGATAAAGAGTGTGTTGGATGCTTATCATTTGAGTGGAGAAGGTACCCTCATTAGGGAAGCAAGAGATCTGTTGAATCCAGAGGTCATCCAAAAATTGGAGGTGCTCAAGAAGGTTGTGGAAAAAAACTTTATGTGAATAGGAGCTTAAGAAACATGCTAAGGTGGTTTTCCCACTCTGAGATGCCAGAAGAATACTTCATGAGATTCTTGATGTCCATCAACTACAGGCCCGGATTTACAGTATCATTGCTGCAAGGAAATATCTAAATTCTGGCTAGTGTTTAAGGACGTAGAATTCTCTTTAGCAATAGAAGAAGCATTTTTTGGGGTAAATAATAGAATGAGCAATTTTTGTTGGTGAGTAGGGAAATGTGTTCTATGCACGTAGGAGATGGAACTATTACATGGTAGACCGCTAGATAAATACAAGATTTGAGGAACTGAACCCTCGCAGAGGGTGACAGTTCTACCAAAAGTCTAGGCCCTTGGTTAAGTCACTTGAAGATACAATGTATGCCCGTGTTTAATTCCTATACTTGTATTAACTTTTTGTTTTAGTCTTTGCCATGAGTCGAGATTCGTTAATTGCTTACGTGACCGTTAATCAGAGACGCTGATATACTACATGTGGTGTCACATGTACTCATTGCTTGAGTGAGATTACATGTAAGAAATTTTCTTTGCAAGCTCTTTCTTTACACCTCCTTCTTCCTCTTTGCTGCAAGCTTTTCACACACCACCACCACCATCAAACAACGACTCATACCACCAAACCACAAATCGTGATGCCAATACAATATCATGACGCGTCCTATTCCATCGGCTTACACCGCCATCATGCCCTCATTCAGGTGCACGAACACAATGTCACAACTTGTAGCCACCATATCTATCCTTCTTCCCTAGAGATCACCACAACCTCCAACACCACAATACCCACCCAGATCAGGCCCAACACCAACCATGAAGTCTCAATTGCACACTGCCGCCATACCCATCCCCATCCCCACCTCATTAGAGTTGTGCATCACTTATTGAAAGATGTTTTCTATATCCAAACTCGCACAACCCAATCATGGCTTTCGTGTCATTCACAACAAGTGAACTATCAAAAACATATTTAAGCCTTTAATATAATTATCTCAAAATTCATGAACAAATATCATTTAATTTTATTTTCTCAATATTTTACCTGGGTGAACCTTGCCACTCATCCCAAATGCTTTAGTTCCCACTTGAGAAATCATTAAGTGACTAACTAATAACGATATTCATGACTATTTTCCAAATTCAAATAACAGAATTACTTTCTTGGTTACTATTGATATTCACTAAAAAAAGTGAGCTCAACTATATGACCATTATTTGAATCATCCTTTTAATCGGACAATGATATTGATAGTCATGTCTTAGATATGGTAAATTATGTAAAATGCTTTTACTACAATGATATTGTTCCAGGCTTTGTAAAATTTTGTGAACACCTTGCTTATAGCCTAGTTTATGAAAAATAAATCTATTCACCATTTCACATAATAATTCCTCCAGTTTGATTAATTTAATTAAAAATTATGAAAATTAAGCAATACAATTTTTTAAAAGTGTATTTAGAATCACACTTAGCATTTAATCATTGACTGAATTGATGTAAGAAGTATCTCACGCACTCAGACTTAATATATTAAGTGACCCAATTTCGAAACTAATTTGACATTTCAAATAAAGTCAGTAGAAAATTTGAGTACTTGATTATAGAAATTCAGATAAACTTCTATTATAGTCTCCTAATGATGAAGGTGATTAATTTTGGTAATGTCTAATTTAGTTTAATCGAATTTGATAAACAGGGATGAGTGATGCTTTGCAGTATGTAATAGGAAGGGAAATGGTACAAATCATTACGAATCGTCGTGGCTCTTTTTTATTGGTGAAAACACAAATAAAGAATGCTACACCACTTTCGTGTGATTTTACACAAAGTCGTAATAATATATTCATCAATTTCCTTTGACAATTGATTATGAAATTAGACTTTGAATGGGACGGGTAAAATGGGGTTGAACTTGAACCTATATCAATCAAACTTTTATTTTTGGTGTACATCTAACAACCTTTTGAATTTGTTATTTTTAACGCGTGAGATTATATTAACCAATTTGTTTAATTGGATAATAAATTAATGATATATGAATATCCATTTATCACAAACACTTATTTAACACACATTTCTCTCTATCCTTTTGTCTTATCAAATTATATTACTTATCATATTTATATATTTTTTAAAATAAATAATGTAAAATAAAAAGGTGCATTAATTATTAATTTAAAATTAAGATTGTAAAATATATTTATTTAAAATAATAATAAATATTTTATTTTCTAATTTTATGAGTATATTCATTTTAAAGGAGTTAAATCTTAGATGGAATCAAGAGATAATGAAACAAATAAACAGATCTTAGCTCAATTGATTTAACTATGTGGATAAATAGTTCAACTCTTATAGATTAAAAAATTGTAATAGACAAAATCAGAGATGCAAATAGACTGGAACGTTATAAGAATGTAAATAATTGCATGCGATTCCAAAAACTAGTTTGATATTCCAAAAATAATAATTTTTTAATCTATCAATAAAGTAATCAGAACCATGCAAGTGGTTTGAATTTTTAATTGGAACCATACTGTCATCCTTACACCAATAATAGAGATAGCGTGTCAGTATATATATTGACCCACATATCACTTCCAAATATTTAATTTATACCGTATTTAATAGAATTCACGACATGCAAACAAATAGAAATGTTATGTTTTTAAATATTTAATTTTTAACAATTTTTGCTCAATATATACAAGCATCCAAAGGTATGAACTGATTATTTATAGGTGGGTTGTAAATTCTGGTAGTGGTAGTGGTGGAGTACAATTTGTTAAGTTTTTAATATTCAAGATACTAAAAAATTTAAGGCAATAGTAGTTCAATGAAAACGAGTTTCTTGACTTTTGTTTGTTCCATGTAGCTCCTGGTTGAATGAGTTAGTTCACACACTAATAATAAAAAGTAAAAAATTGAAAAATGAAATTAATTAAATAATTAACAAAAGCTGAAAAAGATCTCCACACTAAACCATTTAAACTCACAAGTTACACAGATTGAATTGAAAAAGGTCCACATATTTCATAGCCCGTTTGTGTAGGTTACAAGTTGAACGAATCACCCATGAGTTGCGACCAATGCTCTTAATAAAATAGTTTCCACTCTTAAACTGCATTTGGTTCAACAAATTTTAGAAAGAAGTGAATGAAAAACTTGAACTATTTTTTTTTCTCCATTTGGATTGTCCATAATGGGAGAATTTTAAGTAGAATCTATCCTAGAAAATAACTCATCCCAAATGTGGAGATAAAAGCGCGGAGAAACAACTTTTCACACATACATTTACCAAATTATTATTATTTAATAATAATTTTCTATTTTTTTACTAAACACATTTATGGAATTATATATATATGTTTATTTTATTTTATTCCATTTCCTCTCTTATCAAATAACTTAATTTTTATATTTATTTTTCTACTTGTTTTTTTTCCTTTTATTTACATTCTTAAACTTTTTTTTTTCATTTACTTTTTCTATTCATCCCCCAACTTTATACTAAAAAAACGAACGAATGAAACTTGAACTCCCTAGAGAAAGAATAAAAGGTGATGTGCTGTATAGTCGGCAAAGACGGAAGGTACTATTATGATCGCATTCACACTCACACCATATAGCATAGAAAAGGTCCAACACAAGGAAATGGCAAGTTGTGATTTGAAAGGAACGTTTGAGTAATTTCCATTTTCACACTCAAATGGCACATGATCAGATCATAGTTAGGCTACTTATAACCTTATTAGGGAGGCCCATAATTACCATCCTCCACACGAAAGTGATGTTTAGGCCTAATCACCATTACAACAACACTTTTGTCCAAATAATGATGCCCTTAAAACCTTATCAGCATGAGCTTTATTTTTAATACACAACAAACAATCTTGTTCAAGTAAACAAGATTCTTCAAACTTACAACTGATATATCAATTTAAATCTTGAATATGTAATTATATTAAATATAAAAAATAAAAATTGTTCTTCTTAATAATGATTTTATTCAATTCAAATAATATTATTTTTGATGAATAATATTATATGTGATTATTTTTTTTAAATAAAATATAAATATGTTTTTTATATAATATATTTAGTACATGTCATTACTTTAATCAATGATATAAACAACGAAATATACGAAAAATATATTTAAACTTTAAATAATATTTAAATCAATTATGTTCTTAAGACTTTAACTAAGATTTTTAAAAAATAATACTTTTAATTAAAATAGAACAATTTCCTATTAATTGATCATAATCTATTAGTTATATATTTATTTATTACTATGATTTATCATGATGAGTTTAGAATTATGAATTATGACATTGGATGTGTGTTGTGTGAACGCAGAGAGCCACAAAGTGATGTGAAGAAGAGCAGTGACGCCACCGTCAACGCAAGCAAACCCAAGCTGGGGACGCTGACGCCATCTCCAACGTCATCCAAACCACTTCATCTCTCTATCGACACACAACACAACACAAACAGAACCAACCAGGTTTCAAGCACCTACGCGAACAGTGTCTTCTTTTCTCTCTCTTTGTTTCTTTGACAACGAAAGACGAAACTTCGGGGATGGTGTGTCCTTGACCTTCACAGCCGCGTGACCTTATCATTGCCTCTTTCATCTCTGCTTCAATCTTTCTTTCTTTCCTTTCCTTTCCTTTCCCTGCTATTGCTATGCCTAGTTGCTAACACCCTCTTCCTTTCTTTCCTTTCCGAACCTTCCTCGTTTTTGATGCTTTGACTTCTTCCAATTGATTCTCTCTCTCTCTCTCTGGGTTCTCTGGCATCAAAGTTCGTACCTTTTTGTGATTTGGAAGGATCTGATGCCAGTTTGGTTTTCTGGGGTGGCTGTGTTCCTTGTCCCACTTTCCTTCTTTTTATAGGATACTTGACTAATTGAAAAAATTCCTTTTGTTTTCATTGTTATATTATAGTCAAGTTATTTGATGTATTTTAGTTCTTCAGTTTGGAATCCGTTTTGGGTTTGGTTATGCTGTTATGGTGGCTTTGGAAGTTTGAACAAGGGGGATTCTTAGATCCTTTTGCACTTTCCCTCTCCTGAAATTTTGCAGTCATATCAAATATTTGCGTTATTTTTTCTTCTTTCGTAAGAGCATAGCTCTTGAAATAGAGAAAGTATCTTTAGCTTTTTTTTTTTTATGTTAAGGAATCTTGTGAGGGGTTGGATCAGATGTCTTGTGAGTTCTGTGACATGAGATTTTGTATTTAAGACATCTATAGATCAGTGTTTTATCATATACGCAGTGTCTATAGTTTCATTTGTTTTATAGGTTTCTTTGGGTTTTCTGTCTGTGCTGGGAAATTCAAGGTTTTGTTTAGTTCCATCTGTTGGTAGTTTAAATGGTTTTGGGACTCTTATAGGGAGTTTTGAAGTGTGAAGTTTTTGATATAAGAAGATATGTTCTAGGTTCACTTTGGCTCTCTCAAGTTGTTGATCAAATGGCTTATTCAGCCGAACCCTCATCATCTTTGAGCTTTACCTCATCTTCCCATCTATCTAATGGGTCGGTTAGTCACAACATATGCCCTTCTTATGGCTCTGATCCTGGACCTAACTTAGAGGCTATCAGTTTGAGTAAGCTTAGCTCCAATTTGGAGCAGCTTTTGATTGAACCTGATTGCGATTATAGTGATGCTGACCTTGTTGTCGAGGGAATTCCGGTTAGTGTTCATCGATGTATTCTGGCCTCTAGGAGTAAGTTTTTCCATGAATTATTCAAGAGGGAGAAGGGGTCATCAGAAAAAGAAGGGAAATTGAAGTATAACATGAATGATTTGTTGCCTTATGGCAAGGTTGGATATGAAGCCTTCCTCATATTCCTTGGCTATGTATATACTGGTAAACTCAAGCCCTCTCCAATGGAGGTGTCTACTTGTGTTGACAATGTTTGTGCTCATGATGCGTGTAGACCTGCCATTAACTTTGCTGTTGAGTTAATGTATGCCTCTTCCATTTTTCAAATACCAGAGTTGGTATCACTTTTCCAGGTAAACTTTCTATGTATGATGACACAAAAGACTGGCACATAACATGTTTCATTTAACTAAATGATCAGCCATTGTACTAATCTTCTGCTAAAATTTGATTACATCAAAGCCTCCATATACTTTGGCATGTGCTAGTGCTCCAATGTAAATGCTTTCCTTTTCTCGAACATAATCATTAGCTAACTTTTACATTTGTTGATCCTGAAGGAGTATGAAATTGAACTCTATAATATATGTTTCTTTGTGAAGTCACATGCCTTGCTCCTAGCATCTTGTACCTTGGGATTAAGCATTACAGTTAGCTCCACAGTATCTTTTAAATTATGGAGTACATGAACTTCACTTGTTGTGCTAATGCTTGGGATGTTACTTGCAAAATAATTTCACATCTAAATTACTAGCAATATTGTGTCTGATCAGGCTTAAGGATCAAGGTACTAACTAATTCTGTTTCATTTGCAGAGACGTCTACTTAACTTTATAGGAAAGGCCCTTGTGGAAGATGTCATCCCAATCCTCACTGTTGCTTTCCATTGTCAATCAAATCAACTTGTCAATCAATGTATTGATAGGGTGGCCAGATCAGACCTTGACCAGATTTCAATTGACCAAGAGCTTCCGCATGAACTCTCACAAAAAGTTAAATTGCTCCGCCGCAAACCTCAGCAAGATGTTGAAAATGATGCTTCTGTAGTGGATGCTTTGTCTCTAAAAAGAATCACTAGAATACACAAGGCGTTGGACTCAGATGATGTTGAGCTTGTTAAACTTCTTTTGAATGAATCAGACATTACTTTGGATGAAGCCAATGCTCTCCATTATGCTGCAGCCTACTGTGACCCCAAGGTTGTTTCTGAGGTACTTGGTTTGGGACTGGCTAATGTCAATCTTCGAAATTCTAGGGGGTACACAGTGCTTCACATTGCTGCCATGCGTAAAGAGCCTTCCATTATAGTATCCCTACTTACGAAAGGGGCTTGTGCATCAGATTTGACTTTTGATGGTCAGAGTGCTGTTAGTATTTGTAGGAGGTTGACAAGGCCAAAGGATTATCATGCAAAAACAGAGCAGGGGAAAGAAACAAACAAAGATCGGATATGCATCGATGTTCTTGAAAGAGAAATGAGGAGGAATCCAATGGCTGGGGATGCCTGTATGTCTTCCCATACCATGGCTGATGATCTCCACATGAAACTACTGTACCTTGAGAACAGAGGTATGATGTCATGAATCATATTCATTTACTTGCTTGTGTTCTATAAATTGTCATCATGGTTCCGGCATCTAGGTTTTAAAATGCTTTGCTTTTTTGTGCCTTGGAGTGGAAATTTCCTAAACTTGTGTCACTTTGTACAAGAAATTGTAAAGATATTGTTGCTCATAGTTACATTCTTCTTTTCTTTATTATGTATCTGTAGCTAAATGCCTTCAAGGGTTGGTAATGTTGATGTGGATATTTTCTTTATTCCAGTTTTAAGGCAAGCAGTATTTAAGATGAAAAGTTTTGATAAATTTTAAAAGCAGAAGCACTAAGACCACCTTCTTATGGCTGAAAGATTGGGGAGCCAGTGTTTATCAAAATCTTTTCAGTCAGAAGCCTACTTATTTGATGTTGATTATTTAACTCTTTCAAGTGATCTGATGTGCAGCTCTCTTGAGAATGTTTGTATTTATGGGATATTTTATGCTCAAGCCATTGAAAAGTAAATATTGCTCTCTACTGCAGTGGCATTTGCAAGACTTTTCTTCCCTTCAGAAGCCAAACTAGCCATGGACATTGCGCATGCTGAGACAACATCTGAGTTTGCTGGTCTTTCTGCGTCAAACTCAAAAGGTTCAAATGGAAACTTAAGGGAGGTTGATCTCAATGAGACTCCTATAGTGCAAAATAAAAGACTTCTTTCTAGAATGGAAGCCCTTACGAAAACAGGTAATTGCAGTCTTTATTTTATTTTCCTATAACCATTTGTTGTAATGATGCTTTTAACATGTTTGTTTATCATTCAAATTCGTAGCCAGTTGGGTAGTGAGGTCAATTTTGTTTCAGGCATGCTCTATTTCTTGTTTGTGGTACAGGCTTTGTAAGCTTCATTCATGTATCTCAATACTCAGATTTTGTTAAAAAAGTTGTTCATATTTGATAATATATTTTTATGATTAAAAAAAAATCTAATGGATATGAACTAGGGTACACGTTAAAATTGGTTTTGGGTTCAGGGGATGTAAAATTCTTATCGAACCTGACCCACTGGCATCAGTACTTGACTAATTTCAACCTATGTGGTGATGGACCAGAAATTTTTTAAATTAGTAAATTAGTTTGGCTTCAATTTTAATAACACAAATCCATAGAATACCCCTCTTTTTTGTATACAATGGCAGAAATAAAGTTTGAGCTTAGGATTTCATGCATACTACCCAAATCCCCTACAACTAAGCCACCTCTAGTGGATTAATCTATAAAATATCTGTTATCATGGAAAGTTGCGTCTCACTGTCTTCGTAACATGCAAACTTGTCAGACACAAATTAATGCGAGTAGCCTTTTGGGACAATTGTGCATGCTAATGAAAGAGGGAAGGGCTAAGTATATTGTTTAATCTGAAAGTAAACCCTTGAGAATTGAATTTTTCCTAAAATTAAATTCGGTTTCTCCATCGGTCCATTGTACACATTAGGTGTGGTTGTCTACAAAGGCTACAAAATCTACTATTTATTCTTTGGTTGAGTTTTTAATTGTTTAACTTATTCCTTAATTTGGCACAGTGGCAAATTTGTGCCTTGGTGACCAGTTGGTCATAGATTCGAATCTAGAAATAGTCTCTTTGCATATGCAAGGGTAAGGTTGTGAATAATGACCCTTTTCCATAACTTCGCATAGCGAGGAGCCTTCAGACATTGGGGTATACTAATTTTATCCCTTAATTTGGGACCTCATTGTCACTTTTTAACCTTGCACTCCTCCCCTATAAAAATCCGTTGTTCTTGAGGAGGACTAAATTATGTGCAAAGGCTATATAACTCAGGAAACTACTGAAGGGTAAATTACTTTTGCTTGAATCCTGGTTTACGGAAACTGGTTTTGGGGGCAAGTTTAAAGAACTAAACAAGCATACTCTAACTCGGATCCAGATATGCTGCAGTCTACATTTCCACACGTTTACTCAGTCAGTAAAATGAAATTGTTGGATCAAGATATGATGGTGCATATTTTATCATGCATGCAAAATTTGAGTTGTCCATCTTCATTCAGCGGTTGCAATTTTCTGATTGCACCAACTCTGTCTTGCATCTTCATGTTAGGACAGCTTTCAAAGATGCAAAGTCTTTATTTGTTGTTTCTGTTCCTCTTGTAAATCTCTAGCTATTTTCCTTAACATTTCTTAGTACAGTTTTGAATTCTGGCACCAACTATGTTCTATGTTGTGGTTGTGGCAGTGGAGATGGGGCGGCGCTACTTCCCACATTGCTCGGAAGTGCTGGACAAGTTCATGGAGGATGACCTGCCTGACTTGTTTTACCTTGAAAAGGGTACTCATGAAGAGCAGAGAATCAAAAGGACGCGTTTCATGGAGCTTAAAGATGACGTCCACAAGGCTTTCAACAAGGACAAGGCCGAGTTTAGCCGCTCTGGGATTTCATCTTCATCATCCTCATCATCCCTCAGAGATTCTGTTGTACATTACAAGGCTAGGAAAGTGTAATTTTAAAACCATACATAGTGTTTTTGATTTTGACATACATATTATATATAGTGCAAATTTTAAAGGTGAAGCCCACCAACTCATCTGTAAAATTCTCGAAGCAGGAAAGTTGATGTAAACAACCTGCGCATATATTTTTGAAAATGTTTTCATATGCTTTTTGGTGGAGAAATTTACGGTAATTTTTTTTTGAAGATAAATATATAAGATGTACCTTTAATCTCCAAATTGTATTGTTATTACTTCTTTAGATTTAAATACATTTTGTTCTGTTACTTTTTTTTTTCAGTTTATTCTTTTAACTTCAATTTTTTTATTAGTTTAATGAATATCCCATTGAATTATGTCTATATTTATTATTTTGATATTCAAATTGGATGAAGAGGAAATTTGAACAATGATTTTTTGATTTTATATTCTTGACCAATTAAAATTTGATGACTTTTAAGGTGATTATTATCAAAATTAATAAATTTATTATATACTGTGGGTTGTGACTTTTGATTAAATACTTGTGTGGAAAATGTGTCTAGCAAGCACCAGGAGAAAAATGTGATATTTAATTTTTTGGTTACAAGTTGGATGCGATTTTGATCATGTTTATAGTTTATTTATTTATTTATTGAAACATCAACTGAGTTATTTATTTAGTGTTTATATATGTGAATTTAATGAAATAAATTTTATGTCTTAAGTCAATAAAAAATGATTCAAAGTGTCCCAAAGTCAAAAATGATTATTGTTTTGAAATGATTATTTTGACTCATTTTACAATCATATATAAACTTTTGAAAAGATTAGATACCAAATTAAATGTAATTGAAAACATAACAAACTTATACTGTATTTTAGTCCTATAAAATAGAAGAAAAGAAATAATGCTTACTAGTGTTACCAAAGTAACCTTAGTCTTTTTTTAAAAGAGATCACGTGTACTTTTAACAAAATTCTCCTATAAATATTTAATGCAATTTCATATAGATTTAAATTGAGTCACTAGTTGAACTAAAACAGTTCTTTGTCGATTGATTCTTGTTCTTAATAATTCTTTTACTCTAATTCTCATTCACTACCACTGTCATTTTAAATAAAAAGAATATTATTAATTTTTTTATCAATACTTTTAGAGCACTTTTATCAAGATAAAAAACCAAAAACAAAAGAGAAGCCAAACCACGAAGCATCAAAAGTGAGCATTAACTAAAGCCACTATCTGCATGAAGAACCCGCAGAACTGCACAAGCCACGGTTGATAGCAGTTTATAAAAACAATACCTGTTTTAAAATCAAATATATGAAGTTTCATAAAAGTACTGCGTTGGCAATGAAATAAATAATATTTAATTTTTTTTTGTAGTAATAAAACAAAATACTTTTTTTTTTTTATTGCAATCGCTTATTGACACAAAAGTACTTTTCTGTATGCTCTAAATAAGTTATGCAATTAGTAAGTGTCTGTTTAGAAAAACAGAAAGAAGTGAGGTTAAAAAAAAAGTATCTTTAGTGAGTACTAACTAAAGTCACTATCTGCGGGAAAACACCAGTGGAACATCACAAGCCATAGACATCACTCATACCAGAACAAAAAAGAAGCTGATGAAAATCTATTTAGGTTTAAGGCATGTTTGGATAAACTGTTCTACAGTACTCAAAGGAGAAAAACATAAAAAAGAAAAATAGAATAAGTTTATATCCAAAAGTTAAAATTAACCTGTGCATAAATTAATTTGTAGAATCTCTCATATCAGTTTGTCAAAATGTGATTTTTAAAAGTGTGACATGATAGATGGATTCTAGGCCATAGATTGAACGGTCAATTTGGCAATGTAGCTGAAGGAGAGAACCCAGTCATACTAATTGCAAGCCTAATAAATCGTGAAGATAAATGTTGGACCCAACTAGCTATAACTCATAGGAAGTGGCACAAAAAGTTCTTCACTTATTTACAATGACACGAGCCATTTGGTTATAGCCTCTGCTACTAAGAAAAATACTCAGTTCATACAGCCAAGCATATATATAGCAGAAGTACTGAGCCTCCATTATGAAAAATGTTTTACACGAGTCTTTGACTTTGAAAGTGACTGACTAAAGATGTTCCAAGCACGGGAAACCCCAAATGAGATGGAAAGAACTTACTTTTAAGTGGATTATGGACTAATGTAGGAGATGGCTCAACAGTTAAAGTTTTGTGTGCTAACTCAGAGTCCAAGATCAACAAATAAGCCAGCAGACATGTTAGCCAAGGGATCTGACTTCTTCTGTCCCTTTTCATAATAATTGTATTAATATTTAATTGTGATTCAATTTTAAAAAATCATGAAAACGGTATCCCCATATGTAGCTTCCCTAGCAGGGATGTACCACATTCAGCAGTTATATTGAGTAATAAAATCATTCAACTATAATGGTTTACTTAACTGTAACATTTATCACGTAAGGAAAGAAAATAAATATTGGTTAGGAGAGAAAAAGAAAATTCAGATTTCATGAGGGAAGAGATGTAGAAAATGAATTAGCGGGTCAGAATAATAATGAGTAGACAACACATTGACCGATCACAGATAGACAACCATTTATATTATCGTACACAACTATACTGTTCTTTAGTACATCTGGTACTTCTATTTATATATAACTACTTTTGCTGACAAAAAAAAAATATTATCGTACACAAAATAGAAAATAGGGTAGGGCTGATCCAACTGTAATGGTTGACAGCTCTACTTATTAGTGGGATTCTGTTCGAGATTTAATCTCACACAAAACTTGTCCTTGTTGCTTCATACAATAACTCTAGCATTTCGAACTTGCAGAGTTACGATATGGCTGACTTTGTCCTTGAAATTGTGCTTGAGAATTTGATCTCACTTGTTCGAAAGGAGTTGGTACTATTTCTGGGTTTTGACCAAGACTTGGAAAGGCTTTCAAGCTTGTTCGCTACAATCAAGGCTACACTTCAAGATGCTGAGGAGAAACAATTCTCAAACGCAGCCATAAAAGATTGGCTGGGAAAACTAAAATATGCAGCTCACGTTCTGGATGACTTCATTGACGAGTGTGCCTATGAAGGATTGGGGTTGGAGAACCAAGGGGTCATGTGTGGTCCTTCAGACAAGGTACAATGCTCTTGCTTATCCTCTTTGCATCCCAAGCGTGTTGTTTTCCGTTACAAAATTGTTAAGAAAATGAAAAGGATAAGTCAGAGATTAATACAAATCGCTGAAGAAAGGACTAAGTTTCATTTGACTGAGATGGTTCGTGAGAGAAGAAGTGGAGTCCTTGAGTGGCGCCAAACTGTCTCTCTACTTACTGAACCAAAAGTCTATGGAAGAGAAGAAGAGAAAGATAAAATTTTAGACTTTTTGATTGGTGATGCTTCTCATTTTGAGGATTTATCTGTCTATCCAATAACTGGTCTAGGTGGACTTGGAAAAACAACACTTGCCCAATTCATCTTCAATCATGAGAAGGTAGTCAACCACTTTGAGTTAAGAATTTGGGTATGTGTTTCAGAAGATTTTAGTTTGAAGAGAATGACGAAAGTTATCATTGAAGCAGCATCTGGGCGTGCTTGTGAAGATTTGGATCTAGAGCCACAACAAAGAAGACTTCAAGATTTACTTCAAAGAAAAAGATATTTGCTTGTTTTGGATGACGTGTGGGATGATAAACAACAGAATTGGCAGAGGTTGAAACCTGTACTTGCTTGTGGGGCCAAAGGTGCTTCTATTTTAGTTACTACTCGCCTTTTGCAGGTTGCAAAAATCATGGGAACATTGCCTCCTCATGAATTATCAGTCCTGTCCGACAATGATTGTTGGGAATTGTTTAAACACCAAGCCTTTGGACCGAATGAGGGAGAACAGATAGAGCTTGAGAAGATAGGGAAGGAGATAGTAAAGAAGTGTCAAGGAATGCCTCTTGCTGCAAAAGCACTAGGAGGTCTTTTACGCTTCAAGAGAAACAAAAATGAGTGGCTCAATGCTAAGGAAAGCAACCTTTTGGAGTTATCACACAATGAAAACCCCATAAGTCATGTCCTGAGATTGAGTTACTTGAACTTACCAATTGAGCACAAGCAATGTTTTGCTTATTGCGCAATATTTCCCAAAGATGAAAGCATAGGGAAACAATACATAATTGAACTTTGGATGGCTAATGGATTCATTTCATCTAATGAAAGATTAGATGCCCTAGATGTCGGGGATGATTTGTGGAATGAATTATATTGGAGATCATTTTTTCAAGATATTGAGACAAATGAATTTGGCAACATTACAAGTTTCAAGATGCATGATCTTGTTCATGATCTTGCACTATCTGTTGCAGAAGATGTTTGTTGCACTACAAAAGACAGTCGTGTAACTACTTTTCCTGGAAGAATTCTCCATCTCTCAGATCATAGGTCCATGCAGAATGTACATGAGGAACCCATTGATTCAGTGCAGTTGCATCTATTCAAAACTTTGAGGACCTATATATTGCCAGATCACTATGGTGACCAACTTTCTCCGCATCCTAATGTGTTGAAATGTCATTCCTTGCGGGTGCTTGATTTTGTAAAGCGAGAAAAATTGTCATCATCAATTGGTCTTTTAAAGCATCTAAGGTACTTGAATCTTTCTGGGGGTGGCTTCGAAACTCTGCCAGAATCAGTATGTAAACTATGGAATTTGCAGATATTGAAATTAGATCGTTGCAGTCGTCTCAAAATGTTGCCTAACAGTTTGGTATGCTTAAAAGCTCTACAACAACTATCTTTTAATGGTTGCCCAGAACTATCAAGATTACCTCCTCGAATAGGGAAGTTAACTTCCCTAAGGATTTTACCGAAGTTCTTTGTTGGCAAAGAAAGAGGGTTCCGTTTGGAAGAATTGGGACCGCTAAAGCTTAAAGGAGATCTTGACATCAAGCATCTTGAAAATGTAAAAAGTGTAATGGATGTCAAAGAAGCCAATATGTCAAGTAAGCAGTTGAATAAGTTGTTTCTGTCATGGGAAAAAAATGAAAACTGTGAATTAGAGGACAATGTTGAAGAGACTCTTGAAGTGCTTCAACCTGATACCCAACAACTTTGGAGACTAGAAGTGGACGGATATGAAGGTGCCCATTTCCCGCAGTGGATATCTAGTCTTTCTCTCAAATATTTAAACTTGAAAGATTGCAAAAACTGTTTACAGCTTCCACCGTTGTATAAACTTCCTTCTCTTAACACTCTAAGAATACTTAACATGATTCATGTTGAGTACCTCTACGAGGAGTCCTATGATGGGGAAGTGGTTTTCAGGGCTCTAGAAGAGCTGACATTGCGTCGACTTCCAAACCTAAAAAGGTTATCAAGGGAGGATAGGGAAAACATGTTCCCATGCTTTTCCAGACTTGAAATTGATGAATGTCCTAAATTTTTTGGAGAGGAAGTTTTGCTACAAGGGTTGCGCTCTCTCTCAGTATTCAATTGTGGCAAATTCAATGTGTCCTCAGGTTTTAAATGCCTTCATAAATTATGGCTTTCCAATTGTGCAGCAGTGGAAGATTTGCAGGCTTTACAAGATATGACTTCCCTGCAGGAGTTAAGATTAACGGGTCTTCCAAAGCTAGAATCCTTGCCAGACTGCTTTGGAGACATTCCCTTGCTTCACACATTTAGTATTTTTTACTGTTCCAAGTTGACGTATCTTCCAATGAGCCTAAGACTTACCACCAGTCTGCAACAATTGACTATTTTTGGTTGTCATCCTGAGTTAGAGAAGAGATGTGATAAAGAAACGGGAGAGGACTGGCCAAACATAGTTCACATTTCCCATATTTCATTGGGAATTAAACATTATGATCATAATTCCGATTGAGGTATATTGTTTATTCTATTCCTTCCTTCCTATATTAATTTTCACCAAGTTTTAGGATTTTGTGCTTTTAAAGTTCAAAAACTATCAAATAAATTTTAGGATTCCTTTCCCTATATATTAATTGGATTTCTTTCTTTTTTTTGTCACCTCTCAAATCAAATCTCAATAATCACCATGTTACAATTGAGAATTCAAAAACCTCTTTGTTGCCATTGAATTTCTTACATATAATGTTCCTTAAATAAACATATCGCTTCAAGTGACATTGTTTCTACTCACACACTACTAAAAAAACTGCAATTTGTGGTGGTTATAAAAGTCTTTTTGGCGGTTAAAACCACAACGAATTGCATTTCTGACAGTCAAGATTAACCATCAGGAATACTGTTACGAAGAAGGAGCAGCAGGGTGGACTAAAGGAAAGGCCCAACAGAAAGAACACCAAACCTGGTTACCTCAAGGACTACCTCTAACTGTCTTGATAGCTGACCTGGCAACCTTGTCTCCCTCTTGCCTGCCAATTCCATTTCCACTACATTCTGTTATTATCCTGTTTCTATAAAATTACAAATTCTGTTATTTGTAATTCTGCTATAAATATAGGACTTATGTAATAAGGCAAGGCAATGAATATTACCAAGTTATTTTCTTCTTTCTGGTTGTTGGAGGTTACTGGCCTTCGAAGTCCAAGCTCTATCCCTGTGCACTAACATTCTGGTGCTCTCATTGACCTGTCATCCATGGCGGAATCCACTCGTTCAAAGGTGAAATCCGACCGATTGGTGGATGCCATCACCAAGCTCACCACTCACCAATTATCCCTCAGTGAAACCCAGCACTCCATGACCCTTAAGCTCGATGAGCTCATCCACAAACTCCATACCCCAGATTCACGTAGCCACTCACCCTCCTCGTCCACCCTGCTGCTCCTTCTTCGTAACAAATACAGACATCAGTAATGGTTTGTGACGGTTTTCAGTTGAACTATGGTAAATTCGTCAGAAAAATTGTGGTGGTTTTAAATCGCCGCAAAGTGTAACCATCCTTTATGCTTCAATTGAGAATTCAAAAAAGATTTTTTCATGCAATTGAATTTCATACATCTTTTGTTCTTAAAAAAATATAGCTTCAATTGATATTGTTTCTACTTACTAGCAATTTGATGGCATCATATTAGTGGTATTTGAAGTGCACGAAGTAGTTAAGAAGGGAGACAGATTTGATAAATGTTCCACTATGCATATTTCAGACAACTTTCCTTATTTTGTTGTATCAAACTGACTTATTTTATTCTGAAACTGAAATTGTATTCTGTCTTGTGATCAATATTCTCGGATTTGCAGAGAACATACTAGTTATTCACGCAGGCTGTGTTTGAAGATTTCTGCGTGTTTTTCATTCAGTTATACTAGTTATTCACCTCAGCGGCTAACTTTCTCAGAGATATTGCAGAAATTAAAATCCAGCAACAGGTTTCACAATTGGGAGTGGTCTGCAGATCCAGAGGGACACTATTCAACTCGCAGTGCCTATGATTTGATAGGAGAAGAAGCAAGAGATAGCAGTCAGGAGGAATGTTTTGAGAAGCTTTGGAGGATAAAGGTTCCAGCTAGATTTCTGGTGTTTGCGTGGAGATTATTAAGAGATAGGCTGCCGACAAGAAAAAACTTGTAGAGAAGACAGATTCAACTCACAGATTCACTTTGTCCTCTCTGCAGAACCCAACAAGAGGATGCATCCCATCTTTTCTTTCACTGCAGCAAACTTCAACCCATATGGTGGGAAACCATGTCATGGCTGCAAGTTAAGGGTGCTTTTCCATTAAGCCCAAAGCAGCACTTCCTTCATCACTTGGGTGTTCAACCTACTGGTGTAAGAAATAATAGATGGCATTGTTGGTGGCTAGCTTTAACCTGGTCCATCTGGAAACTTAGAAATAGTATAGTCTTCTCTAATGCGAATTTTGATGCTAATAAGCTGTTTGAAGAAGCCATATTCCTTCTATGGTCTTGGCTTAGGGGTTTTGAGAAGGATTTCACAGTGCATTTCAATCACTGGTCAAGTAATCTACCACAAAGTTTTATGTATCAGCAGGGGATTGCATAGCTATGACATTTATACATGTAAATTCATATGCATTTTGTATCCATAGCTTGGTTCCCCCTCAGAATATCAATGTCTGACTGTGGAACCATTTATATGGATCTCCTTTGTATTATAAGTACCTCTGGTACTTCTTTCAATATATATTACTTATCTTTGCCGATCAAAAAAAAAAAAATTCCGTTGAGTTCAAAGTAAATTTAGTTAAGTTTTGACAAACATGTTGCTGTAGTCTTTCAGATATTTTGAATCTCTCTTTTGTTTATTTGACATCTTAAGGTCTTTTTATCAATGTAATAAAAAGTGAATTTGTATTATTTACTTCTTTATTTATTTGATCTCAACTGCCTTCTTTTCAGTTAATGTATTCAAAATTACTGTATACTTTCATTTTGCAACAGAACCTTGTCTGTGATGCAACTTTTATGCAAAATGCTTGAAAATGGAACGTAATGGCTGGAGTTGATTATCCAGGGATGGTCAATTATTGTCAGCAACAACTTTTCACTTTGCAAAAGAACCTTGTTTGTGATGCAACTTTGATGCTCCCCCAAAGTATTTGGATCTTGTACTTTTTCTAAGAGAGATAAATTTTAAAAATAGTTCTAATAATTTAAATTCTAATTAATCACAAAAGAACGTATTTAAATTTTCATTTCAGTTCTAGATATTAAAATTTTCCATTGTTAGTACTCAAATCATAATGCTTAAAAAAGCATGTTGCCATTAGTCCTCAACTGCATATTCAGTAACTCAACTTGGTAAAAATGTGTCGTATATATAATCCAAAATTTTAATATGTCCTTATTTAAATTCTGTTGGATAAGAATTTGGTAACGTTACAAGTTTCAAGAAGCATGATCTTGCACAATCTGTTGCATAAGATGTTTGTTGCATTACAGTGGACAATCATATAACTATTTTGCCTAAAAGAGTAGATCATCTCTCTGATCATAGGTCCATGAGGAATTTATTTGAGGAATCCGTTAATTCAGTGCACTTGCGTCTAGTCAAATCTTTGAGGACCTATATATTGTCAGATCACTATGGTGACCAACTTTCTCCTCATTCTAATGTGTTGAAATGTCATTCTTTGGAGGTGCTTGATTTTGTAAAAAGACAAAATTTGTCATCTTCAATAGGTCTTTTAAAACATCTTAGGTACTTGAATCTTTCTGGAGGTGGCTTCGAAACTCTGCCAAAATTACTATTTAAATTGTGAAATTTACAAATATTGAAATTAGATCGTTGCACTCGTCTTAAAATGTTGCCTAACAATTTGATATGCTTAAAATCTCTCCAACAACTATCTTTCAAAGGTCTTTAACCAAAATTACTGCCAAAATTATCAAGATTACCCTCTGCCAAAATTATTCAACAGTTTGGTATGCTTAAAAGCTCTACAACAACTATCTTTTAATGGTTGTCCATAATTATCAAGATTACCTCCTCAAATAGGGAAGTTAACTTTCCTAAGGATTTTAACAAAGTTTTTTGTTGACAAAAAAAGAGGATTCCGTTTAGAAGAATTAGGTCCACTAAAGCTTAAAGGAGATCTTGACATCAAGCATCTGGGGAATGTAAAAAGTGTAAAGGATGCCGAAAAAGCTAATATGTCAAGTAAGCAGCTGAATAATCTGTTGTTGTCTTGGGACAAAAATGAGGAGTCTGAATCACAAGAAAATGTTGAAGAAATTCTTGAAGTGCTTCATCCTGATACCCAACAACTTTGGAGATTAGACGTGGAAGGATATAAGGGGTTCCATTTTCCACAATGGATATCTAGTTCTCCTCTCAAACATCTAATGCTTAAAGATTGTGAAAACTGTTTACAACTTTCACCAATTGCGAAACTGCCTTCTCTAAAGACTCTAAGAATACTTAACATGATTCATGTAGAATACCTCTACGAGGAGTCCTATGATGGGGAAGTAGTTTTCAGGGCTCTAGAAGATCTGTCACTCTGTCGGCTGCCGAAGCTTAAAAGGTTATCGAGGGAGGATGGGGAAAACATGTTTCCGTGTCTTTCCATACTTGAAATTGATGGTTGTGATAGATTTTTGGGAGAGGAAGTTTTTCTGCATCGGTTGCACTCTCTCACTCTAATTAATTGTGGCAAGATCAATGTGTCGGCAGGTTTTAACTGCCTTGAGAAATTGTGGATTTCAGAATGCAGAGTGGAAAGTTTGCAGGCTTTACAAGATATGACTTCCCTGAAGGAGTTACGATTAAGGAATCTTCCAAAGCTAGAAACCTTGCCTGACTGCTTTGGAAACCTTCCCTTGCTTCACACATTGAGTATTTTTTTCTGTTCCAAGTTGACATGTCTTCCAATGAGCCTAAGCTTTAGCGGTCTACATCAATTGACTATTTTTGGTTGCCATTCTGAGTTAGAGAAGAGATATGAGAAGGAAACGGGAGAGGACTGGCCAAACATAGCTCACATTCCCCATATTTCAGTGGGCAGTAATCTTTATGATCATATTTCCGATTGAGGTATATTGTCGATCCTATTCCTTCCATCCTATATATATATTTTCACAAAATTTTTGGATTTTATGCATTGAAAACTGTTAAATAAATATTTGGATTTCTCGTGTATTTCATTCCCTTTATATGTATTGGAGAACAGTCATATTCTTTCTTTCTTTTGTCGCCTCGTGAGTCCTAACATCAAAGAACAATTCATATGTTGCAACTTGCAAGTATTAATCAAAACCCAATAATCATCCTCTATTTTTCAATTGAAAATTCAGAATACTTTTTCCTTCAATTGAATTTCTTACATCTTTTGTTCTTAAAAAAAAATAATGCTTCATTTGACATTGTTTCTACTCACTAGCATTTTGATGACATCATATTAGTGGTGTTAGAAGTGCACGATGTTGTTAAGAAGGGAGACAGATTTGAGAAATATTGCACTATGCAGATTTCAGATTTTTATCGTATTTTGTTGATGTGAACAACTTATTTTATTCTGAAACTGATAATTACATTCTTCCTTGTGATCAGTATTCTTGGAATTGCAGTGCCGAAATTATACTTTTCCTGGAGTTTGATTTTGAAGATTTCTGTGTGATTTCCTTTCTGTTAAGTTCACATTCACATTGAAGTTTAGTTTGAGCTTTGAGAAACATTTTGTTTTAATCTTTCAGATATTTGTATTGTTTGTTTGTTTATTTCACTCATGGGCCTAATATCAAATTGTAACTTAGACACAACAAATTTGAAGAATCACTCATGCGGCTCACACAAAATGGTTTTTGGATTCCAATTCTGAGACTCTCATGAAAATAAAATTGCTTGATTCAAATGGAACATAAAAAGTGGTTTGGTAAAAAATAAAGTTTCACTATAATGTATTAAAATGGAGTTGGCTGCTGTGGTTAAGGAGTTATTTTGGTTAAATGTATTCTTTTGCACACCCTTAAGGGGAAGGCCTCTTCGTCCTACACCCTCTAAATATAACTCTGCACCCTTTTTGTGTTTTAATATTTTCAAATTCTCAATATTACCCTTATGTATATCTTCTTAATTAATTCTATTTGCTCATCTTTCAGGATTACCAAATCTGGAGTGCAATTTCATTGCGCATGGACATTGCGTATGCTGAGTCACATCTGAGTTTGCTGGTCTTTCTGCATCAAACTCAAAAGGTTCAAATGGAAACTTAATGGAGGTTGATTTCAATGAGACTCCTAGAGTGCAAAATAAAAGACTTATTTCTTGAATGGAAAACCTTTATGAAAAAAGGTAATTTTACTTTTTATTGTAGTTAAATTTTTATTTCCTATAATCATTTGTTGTAACGATGCTCTTAGCATGCCTGTTAATTATCATTCAAATTCGTAGCCAGTTGGATAGTGAGATCAATTTTGTTTCATGCATGTTCTATTTCTTGTTTGTGTACTGGCTTTGTAAGCTTTCATTCATATGTATCTGAATACTCAGATTTTGTTAAAAAAATTGTTCATATTTGATAATATATTTTTATATGATTAAAAATAATCTAGTGGCTTATATTTGGGTATTTTAATCAAGTACGTGCAGATTTTTGGATATTTACTTGGATATGAACTCAGCCGGGGAAGCAAATTCCTATCGAACTCAGCCCACTGACGTCTACAGTACTCTGACTAATTTCAACTTTGTCTATGTGGTGATCGATCGGACTATAAATGTTTTAAATTAGTAAATTAATTTAGCTTCAATTTTAATAACACAAACCCATAGAACACCCCTCTTTTTGGTATAAAATGACACTAATATCATATGTCTCCTTCAACTCACTGGATTAAAGATTAATTTCGCTTATAGTGCGTGACTGTTGTTGGACTAAGACAATTTTGCATACTGCTAGAATTGAATACCGGTTATCTCACTAAATAGATTGTTCTCATGTGAACACAACTAAGCCTAATACCATTGTACCAATCCTTTGGGTTAATGACAATAATTAGGGATGTTTAAAACCAAACCAAAACTAGTGTAAAACTAAAAATTGACCCAAAAAATTGCAAACCACAAAAAAAAAATCAAAAGATATCGATTTGGTTTGATTTTTGTTTTTTCCAAACCGTGTGGTTCGGTTCGATTTTTGGTTTGATACATGAACCAAACCGAACCACACTCATTAGTTTAATATAAAGCTTATATTAGTCATGCATGTACAAGACAATTTAGTTTTAAGCTTATGTGAAACGACATCACTTAGACTCAGTCTAAATCTAAGGCTAAAACCTTTAACACCAAATCTCTCCTTTCTCGTGAAACCATAAATTAAAATCCTAAAATCACTCTCTCATAGCAGGACACTAAATACCTAGTAAGCATCCATCCAAAAAAGTAAACCCACCAAATACAATGTTGTAACATATGAAAATATGTCCTATACATATAAACTCTATTCAATACCCTCTGACATATAATTAACTTCATCGAATGCAACCATAAGTCTCTACATATGTAAGGATAAGGTTGCGTATGGTTTTATCCCTTAATTTTGGGACCTCATGTCACTTTTTAAGTTCGCACTCCTCCCCTATAAAAATCCACTATTCTTGACGATGACTAAATTATGTGCAAAGGCTATATAACTCGGGAAACTATTGAAGGGTAAATTGCTTTGCTTGGATCTGGGTTTATGGAAACTGGTTTTAGGGATAAGTTTTAAGAACTAAACAAGCATACTCCAACTCGGATCCAGATATCTTGCAGTCTACATTTCCAAACAATTACGCAGTTAGTAAATCGAAACTGTTGGATGAAGATATGATGGTGCATATTTAATCATCCATGCAAAATCTTTATTTGTTGTTTCTGTTCCTTTTGTAAATCTCTAGCTATTTTCCTAATGCATGTTTCTTAGTAGCGTTCTGAATTATTCTATGTTGTGGTTGTGGCAGTGGATAAGTTCATGGAGGTTGACATGCCAGACTTGTTTTAACTTGAAAAGGGTACCCAAGAAGAGCA
Organism: Glycine soja; assembly: GCF_004193775.1. Lineage (NCBI taxonomy): Eukaryota > Viridiplantae > Streptophyta > Magnoliopsida > Fabales > Fabaceae > Glycine > Glycine soja. The sequence continues at coordinate 1,607,454 of NC_041010.1, read as the reverse complement.
GAGAATAAAAAAGATGTGTTTCATGAATCTTAAGACAAGGCTTTTAACAATGACAAGGTCGAGTTTAGCCGCTCTTAGACTTCATCTTCGTCATCCTCATCATCCCTCAACGATTCTGTTGTACATTACAAGCCTAGGAAAATGTAATTACAAAAACATACATAGTGTTTTGGTTTTCTCTTATATAGTGCAAATTTTAAAGTGATGCTCACCAACTCATCTGTAAAATTGTGAAACCAGGAAAGGTGATATGATCTTACTGTGTCATGTAATCAACCTGTGCATGTATTTTGAAATAGTTTCATATGCTTTTCGTGGAGAAATTTATGATAATTGTTTTGAAGAGAAATAAAATATATATAAGATCTACCTTTAATTGCATGGACTCTACTAATTGTATTGCTATTATTTCTCATGTTAAAAAACACTTCTGGATGGTGGATAGGGTGGTGTCTTTGGGTGGCACAGTGGTATCCTGGTTTGGGTGTCGGTGTTATTTGGTTGGAGATGGTGGCAGTTTTGTGAAGATGGCACTGGTATATATGGTAATGGTGACTGTGGTTTGGTGTGGTGGCTATGATGTTTTGTAGTTTGAGAAGAAGAAGAAGATGAATAGGGGAAGGTGGCGACATGTACCATCGTGTTTCTTCACGAGTAAAACGGGTGAAGAAAAGGGCTATTGCTGGGTTGAATTAGGCCTTTTTGAAGCATGAGCTCAACCTGAGCTTCAATCTCTTGCTTTTGAAAATGAGGGTATCGGTACGGTCTAACATTCACCGGAGTAGCATTAGGAATGAGATGAATTCGATGATCTGTGGGTCGCGCCGGCGGAAGCTCCTCAGGGACTCGAAAGAGAGAATGAAAGCGATTAATGAGTTCCTGAATGGCGGGGTCAATGTCGGAAGGGGCCATGGAATTGTCGTCACTGAGGACAGTAATATGAAAGTATAAACTCTCTGGTTGGTGCTGGAGAAGACGATGAAACTGGGATGATGATAAGGAATTCAAAGTTGTCTCGGTGTCGCCTTGAAGTTCAACGAAAGTACCTGCATGGAAAAATTTCATGCGCAATGAGTTGTAATCCGTGAGCACAGGGCCCAAGGATTTCAACTATTGGACGCCCAGAACCACATTGGCCCCTGCAATAGGAAGAACATGGAGGTCGACGATGAATTCAGTAGCTTGGATGGTGACCGGAACGGACTCACAGACACTGCTGCACTCTAATTGTTGTCCGTTCCCCACCAAGACACGCAAAGGGGTGGTCGTGCGAGGAGCAGTGGCGGTTCTACCATGCGGCCAGCAGGGGCATATGCCCGGGCTCAGCTAGGCATTTTTTTTGGTTACAAGCCCAATATTTTTTTATTAGTCTTAAAAAACAAATAAAATTTAAAAAAAAAGAAAGAGGAAAAAGGAAAAAGGAAACGGAAAGTTTCCGTCTCTCCGAATCCAGCAGTGGGCAGTTCCTCCAACTCCCTCCGTCGCCGCCGCCTCCCTCCTCCTCTCCTCTGTGTCTTCTCTTCCCTCCATCGCCGACTCCTTCTATTTCCTCCTCTCCGCGCCGTCGTCGCCGTCTTCTCTTCCATAATCCCATAGCAGCCGCAGGTAAGGTAAGTTAGGAAAAATAAAAGTGATTAAGATGGAAAGTGTTTTTGTTTGTTGTGATACTTCCGTGTTCTTTAATTTTTCTTCCATTTTTCAAGTGTGAACAGTGAACTCATAGAGTCATAGTGGACACTTTTTCTTTTTCTTCCCCACTAAGAGCACGTTTATTGAAGAAGAAAAAGTCATATTTTATTCCCTTTTTTTTTTGCTTTTCTAATATGGAAAAAAGCTTAGAGGAAAAGACTTTTGATTGCTTAAGTTAATAATTTCTTTTTGGTCTTTTGTGTTGCACTACATACATGGTTGCAAAAGAGTTTTCTAATATATCAATTGCAAACACTAAAATTTTCTTTGCTACAATTTTGTAACTATTTTATCTTTATTTCAGATATGAGGAGATTTTTGGTTGATAGAGAAAATATTGAGAATGTGAATGTTGTGCAACCGGAAGCTGAATTAGAACCACCACTTAATAATGTGGTTAATGAGTTTAATCCAAATGAGATTGTGCGTGATCCAGGTCGTAGGAAACAAATTAATGAGTATGCTCCGGATATTCAAGACCAAGTGAGGAGGGCATATATATTGAAGGGTCCAATGCAACCAGATTTGTCAAACTTTCCTCGTACTCAATTTGGAAGTGTTAAAAGAGCATTTAGTAAATCATGGTATAAGAATTATACATGGTTAGAATACAGTGAGATAAAGGATGCAGCTTACTGTTTTTATTGTTTTCTATTTAAGCAACCCGGGAGGGCCGAGCACTTTGGTTTTGAAGTCTTCACTAAAAGCGGATATAGAGATTGGAAGCATGCATCTCAAGGCTTGAAAGGTCATGTTGGTAGTCATAATAGTTTGCACAACTCATGTGTCAAGCACTACAATGATTATAATAATCAAAGACAAAGTGTGACAAGTAAGTTTGCTAAAGCAACCAAGGAATCAGAAGAATTGTATAAGATTCGTTTGACTTGTTCTTTAGATTGTTCAAGATATCTCATAGCACAAGGCATGGCTTTCCGTGGCCATGATGAATCCTCTACTTCGCTAAATAAGGGCAATTTTAGAGAGATGGTAGATTGGGTAAAATCTCAGAATGAACAAGTGAGGGATGCTTTTGACCGTGGTGGAAAAAATTGCAAAATGACTTGCGGTGACATTCAAAAGGAGCTTGCAACGTGTTGTGCACATGAAGTTACCAAGGTGATTATGGAAGAGCTTGGTGATAGACAATTCTCCGTGCTTATTGACGAGTCACGTGATATATCCGTCAAAGAGCAAATGGTGGTGATGTTGAGGTTAGTAGTTGTATTTTCCAATTTCCAATTTTCATTACCTATTACTCTCTATGCCGCCAAGTAAACTGGTTGAATTTGTTTTAGGTTTTTGAATGACAAAGGGAATGTTGTGGAACGATTTATTGCTCTACATCATGTCACAGATACTTCATCTAAGTCATTAAAGGATGCTCTTTATGGTATTCTTGATAAGTACACATTATCTATTTCAAGGATACGAGGGCAAGGATATGATGGAGCTTCAAATATGAGAGGTGAATTTAATGGTTTGTAAAGAAAAATTCTAGATGAAAATCCTTATGCTTTCTATGTCCATTGTTATGCTCACCGTTTGCAATTGGTTGTTGTGTCTGTTACTAGTAGTTGCTCATCTATTCATGATTTCTTTGAGTACATCACCTTGATTGTGAATACAACAAGTGCATCTTGTAAGAGGAGGGATGCTTTGACAGAGGCACAACACAAAGATATTTTAAATAAACTTGAGAGTGGTGAGATATCTAGAGGAAGGGGCTTACACCAATCATCTAGTCTCACTAGACCCGGGGATACTAGATGGGGTTCACATCATACTACATTGCTTCGTTTGGATCAAATGTGGTCCTCCGTGTTAAAGGTGCTTAGTATGGTTGATGAAGATGGACGTGGACCATCTCAAGCAGCAGGTTTGATAGAAAAAATGGAGAGCTTTAAATTTGCTTTTATTTTGAGGTTAATGTTAAAGTTGTTTGGTATCACAAACGAGCTTTCAAATGTATTGCAAAGAAAAGATCTTAATATTGTGAATGCCATGGAATTAGTTGATGTTGTCAAAGCTCGGTTGGGCACAATGAGAGAGAGTGGCTGGAATAATTTTTTTGCCGATGTCCAAGGATTTTGTGTAGCTAAAAGTATTCCGGTACCAAACATGGATGACGAAATACCGGTTCGGGGTCGTTCAAGAGCAGAAGGGAGGACTATCACTAATCTTCATCATTACCGTGCAAAGATTTTTTATGTTGCTATTGATAAAATATGTGTGGAGATGGATCACCGCTTTAGTGAAGGAAGTAACATTATACTTGATTGCTTCTCATGTCTTGACCCCAAGAACTCTTTCTCCAAGTTTGATGTTGATAAGCTTGCTCGTCTTGCTGATATTTATCATGCAGACTTTTCTGATGATGACCGAGGAACAATTAGGGATCAACTTGAAACTTATGTGCTTCAAGTGAGAAGAAATGCTTCTTTTTCCACTTGTGAAGATGTTCAAAGTTTGGCTATGAAGATGGTTCAAACTGAGAAACATTTGGTATTTCCATTGGTTTATAAACTTATTGAGCTAGCTTTGATATTGCCGGTGTCGACAGCATCCGTTGAAAGAGCTTTTTCAGCAATGAAGATTATCAAGTCTAAATTGCGCAATAAGATCAACGATGTGTGGTTCAATGACTTGATGGTATGTTACACCGAGCGGGAGATATTCAAGTCGCTTGATGATATTGATATTATTCGAACATTTACCGCAAAGAAGTCTCGGAAAGGACACTTGCCTCGTAATTTTATTTAACCCGCTATTGTAAGATTATGTTTATCTTTTTTATTTTAAACTATATTTTTGTTGACAAAATGACGAGTCTCTTTTATTTTGATTGATTACTATTTATATATTATATACAATGTGAATTTGCTATCTTTAAATTTTTGCCCAGGCTTTATAATTTTTCTGGCTCCGCCACTGGCGAGGAGTCAAGCTCAATTGGGAAACCAGTTGATGTTGGATGAAATTGTGAGTACTGCCGCCGTCAACCAGCAGTACCACATGGCGGTTTCCGATGGTCCCCATGAAATGCAGCGTTTCGGGCGCAACATTTCCAGCTAAAGAGTTAAAGCTAATTTGGGCCGGGTACGGGTCTATCGGGTCGGGTGTTTGGGGTTCGGGTTCGGGTTGCGGGTTGGGCTGAGGTATTTGAAAGGGTGGAAGGTCATCATCCTCAGAGATGAGGAGAAAAACTCGAGATGAACAGCGATGCCCCCGGTGGTATCGCTCGTCACAATTGAAGCACAACCCGCGCTCCCTGTGGGTTGCAATCTCCTCCGGGGTCAACCGCTTGACGGCGGGTGGGGTGGGTCGCGAAGGGCTAGGTAAGAGAGGGGTAGGGTTAGGGTTAAGAGTTCTGAGAGGAAGGGGTTGTGTGATAGAGGGGGAGGGTAAAGGCGGGGGTGGTTTGGGGCGTAGTTGGGGTCGCGCATCAGCAATCTTTTCCTCCTGCAGACGAGCCAGGCCTGCCGCCTGAACGAGGGTGAGAGGATGGTGGGCCTGGACCTCACGACGAATTTCGGGGGTGAGGCCCGAAACAAAGCAACTCAGTAAAAAGTGAGGGGGAAGGCCAATCGTGCGGTTTGCGAGTTCTTCGAAGGCGGCAAGGTACTCAGCCACCGTGCCACGCTGCGTTAATTTGAAAAGGGTCCCCGTCGGATCCTCATACTGGGACGGTGCGAAACAGGTTTGAAGTGCTTGAAGGAAGCCTTGCCATGAAGTGAACTGGTGGTTACTATTCATCCATTGGAACCAAGACAAGGCTCGGCCATCCATGTAAAAAGAAGCAACGGTAAGTCTCTCATTTTCGGGGGTCTGATGGTATTCAAAAAACTGGGTGATCTTGAAGATCCAACCCATGGGGTCATGACCATCAAAACGTGGTAATTTTATTTTGTGTGTGATGGCAGGGGGAGCAACAGGGGTCGGAGAAGATGAAGGCACTGGGTCAGGGAGCACAGGAGGAAGACGGTGGAGGAGCTCATCAAGTTTCAGAGTCATGGTTTGAAGGGTCTCAGCAAGGGAAATTTGGTGGGTTGTAAGCTTGCGGATGGCTTCTTCGAGGGTAAGGGGAGAGTCGGCCATGGAGGAGGAATCAACGAGAGCACCAAGATGATAGGGGGCGAAATAGAAGACTGGTTTCGAGGGTTCCAGCACCTCCAGAAATCAAGATAAAGAAGGGAATTTAGCTTTTTCATTCATTAAACTGTGCTATGCTTACATGATGATTTATACTGAATTCTATGTAACAGATTTTGTCCTTTTGCATTTACAGAATATCAGCAATATCTTTATTGTTATTTTGATCATCCTACGTGGCAGCACTAAGATTCTATGCAGAGCAACAGCTATATTCCCATACGATGCTGAAGGATTCACACAAAATCCTTGAGGTAAGCAGGCCTCATAACCTTCCTCTTAGATTTACTTGCTATTTGCACCTGCGTATTAGACTCCCCTGTATCTACTTGTATGTTTGATTCTCCTGTGTTGGCTTGGTTCTCTGTGACTTCGTTTATTTCTCCCTCTGCGTTTTCTATGCTATCAATGCGATGCCAGAATATATATATATATATATATATATATATATATATATATATAACCAACTAAGTTAATCCTCTTAATTTTTTTTAATTAATATAAAATTCGTTATATTTTCTTATATTTAAATCTGGAAGTAATAAGTGTCTACAGCTAATGCCTACTACTGAACCCATATCCCAAAAAACAAATACTCCTACGGATTAAAAGGTAAGAAAAAAACAATTCATGAACAAATTAAACAGTAATTGGTATATAAAAATAACACCAATTGAAACTAAAGTCTCACATACTTTAGAAAAACACCAACCTCAAATAATACAGGGAGATACTTTCAACAAATAATCAGATAAATCTTATTTCATAAACACGCCACACAAATAAGAACAGAACACGCAGGTAGATCTGATCAGAACAGAGCATACACCTTGATGATGATCCAATACATGAATACCCTAAATCCTTAAATTGTTTTACCCTGATTTCAAGCTCTCCTGCAGCCATTGGTACCAGAGAACTTTCTACAGCAACCACCACTAATCAAGAATAAGAATATGGCATCTAAAAGAGCATCTGTTTTTCGTAACATCTTTTTTTACAAGAAAACTTTCTAAAGCATGCACCACTAATCAAGAATAAGAATAAGGCATCTAAAAGAGCATCTTTTTCTTTGTAACATCTAAAATAACATTTTGAACATAAACAGAAAGCCAGCTTATATATTCCAAATGTGATTTTAACACAGACCAAAACAGTATATTTATGCACCAATTTACAAAGTCGTTGTTAAATCACCTTTTTGTTTTAATTTATTTTACTTGAGGAAGCAAATGGTACTATTCCTGCCATCTATATAACAATGGTACTCCAAACCATGTCAGTGCTTATTGTGACACCCTCTATCCCGACATATATATAAATAAATAAAATATATAAAAATATTGGTAAATAAATTTACGTACGTAAAAGGTTCATATTCACTTTACTATTATCAATTAAAACTTATTAAAACATATTCGACTCAAAATAAGGTCGTCAAAAACTTCATACAATTAATATAGAACCTATACCCTAATGTCACATCCTATCAAAACATTGTGTTCCCGTGTCTTCTAGCATGAGGTTCTTCATAGTCATCCACCTATTTATCAGCTCCCACGAACACAAGGTTCGGGATCATCACAGGATCCAAACACAAATAGCACATCAGGAGTAAATTATCACATTCATAACTAATAGAGAAGTAAGACAACTAGATATACATACCATATAAACAAAATAAAACTTACTTAAACATAACTCACGTAATTCAACCACTTTGCCATTCAAAATTCATTTTTCAATCATCAATCACATTACACAAGAATCACACACTCCGATCAAGACATAATAACACATCAATTTGATAATAAACAATTAGCAAGCGTATGCAGCAATTATGCTAAGACTCAAGCCTATATGCAATGTGGTATCATGTTAGTGAAAAACCACCCTGAGACACTTACGAGTACATAACAAGACACACCACACAATGGGTATGTCAGGTCACTCTCACTAAGTAAAATCATAGGGAGACCAGTCAGAGTCACGCTGTTTTGCGAGAATGCTCCAACCATGTGAGATCGACACAGACTTAAAGGAACACTTAAACCAGATGACCCCTAAGGCCTACACTCCGAAGAGTCTGTTAGGGTCTCTCCCTCTTGATTCAGGTCCAACCCCTAAAATAATTTTTTTGCATGCAAATACTGCTCATGAATTATACAATACTCATGATCTCACACTCGTATTTTAAACACGTTTAACACAATTGCGCTATAATTTAATATTGGTTCCTAAATAGGAAATCTATACTTTCTCTTTAACACTGGTTCCTGAATAGGAAACCTACACTTTCTTTTTAACACTTTTCTCAATATCAACACTAGTATGGTTATTGTATAATTCACAGCTCACAATTCAATACACATGTACCTCAAATCTAACCATAATATTCTCAAACTCCAACACTTGAATAATTTTTGGAATCACACTATAACAACACTACAATATTATTTACATAAAATATTAATATAAATAAATATATAGCTAAATTTATATATATAAAACCAGCAACATACATCATATTGGATCATGAATTTCAAAGTAAGCTTTCAATGTACCAATTCTAAATAATTATATGAACAATTTCCCGTATATATAAGTATACATGAATTCATATATATTATCTAAGAATACAACACACAGTCTAGTAGAAATCTTTGGTCAATTTCAAATATAATATTAATTTTAAACTATAAAAAAAACCTAAAAAGCATGAAAAGGAGAAAATAAAAAATTAATATCTCACTCCCTCTTACGCTAAATCTCTACTTAATTTCATCAATTCACATTAATTAGACAAAGGTTCAATTTATAGGGTTCACACTCAATACAAGAACACATCAATTTCATAGCAATTTCTCATTGGGACATCAATTGGTTCATCTAACGTATATATTCACACTTATCATTATAAGGATAGAATAAAAAATTGTGAAAACACCCCAAAACCCATTCCAATTGATACTCTAAGGATCCCTACACATGTTCTCACTAATCCCCAATTGTGAATAACTCATCATTTACCTCGATGTAGTCGCTCAAGCGTTCTCTGTTATCAATTGTGATATTTCTGGTGTTCTCTAGAGCTTCTCCTCTGATTGATCTGTTAAGGTTCCCAAACGTTTGAGAGAAAAAGAAGGGATTAAAGCCTAAATTCCAAGGTCCTACGTGCGATGCATCTTTCTCCATCCATAGACATTATTTTGCAAATCTCAACGGTGAAGACGTGCGGAAATGAATCGCAAACCTCATCAAAATTTTACGACAATCCAACGATTAACGAATTCGGGATCATAGTTTTACTGAGACAATTTTGGGTTTCTGCAGGAAAAGAAAAGACTACGATGTGAAGTGTATTTCTCTCAGCTCTGACATGATTTCAAAACTCGCAACGGTGAAAAGGCTCGGAATTGAGTTGAGAACAGGGTGCCTAAATTTCACAATGATCCAATGGTGAATGAGTCCGAGATCGTCATTTTTCTGAGACAGGTTTGGTGGTCTGCGGGAAAAGAGAGGGTTTTGAAAGAAAGGGAAGGGAAAACGAAATTGAGAGGAAGAGAGGCTCAAAAGCTATCCCCTAACATTTCGTTATTTATATCTAAGATACTCACAACCTATTATTTACTCTATTTATTTATTTTTATTATTTTATATAAATAAACCCTATTTTATTCCCTATCAAATGAATAAATAAAATACACTTTTTATTTTTTCTCAAACCATTATTTTAATTAATAAAATTATTTCTTATTTATTTAATTATAAAAATCTCATCATTTTTCTAAAACTCTATTTATTTACAAATAACAATTCTTTTTAAATTAATTTACGAAAAATAAAATGTTACACTTATGAGAACCGTGCTTCAGCATCTATAAACTATTCCTGCCAAAAAAAAAAATTATCTATAAACTATTCCAATTTCCAAGATTGATATGAATAATTTCTGCCTTTCTGGTATTCACTTTATCAATGTATGGTTAGCTTGTCCATTTCCCTTTTTAACATCATAATTATTCCTTTTTGAGTGGTGGAGCCACACGTGAATAGTGTGTTTGCTTTTACTCTCCTTTCCAAATACAAGACGCCAACACACTTATAAACGGATACGGCTCCTTAGAGCTCCCAGATTATTCCAATATTGCTTTCTTATTAAGCAACTCTTTGACATCTTAATCTTCTTCTTCCTTGTTACTTCACACAATCCCTCTTCCATTTCGATCTTGCAGTGTTACAATATGGCTGAGTTTACCCTTGAAGCCGTGCTTAGGAATTTGAACACACTTGTTCAAAAGGAGTTGCCACTATTTCTGGGTTTTGATAAAGACTTAGAAAGGCTTGCCACCTTGTTCACTACAATCAAGGCTGCGCTTGAAGATGCTGAAGAGAAACAATTCTCAGACAGAGCTATGAAAGATTGGCTGGGAAAGCTAAAAGATGCAGCACTCATCCTGGATGACATCATTGATGAGTGTGCCTATGAAGGATTGGCGTTGGAGAACCAGCGGGTCAAGTCTGGTCCATCAGATAAGGTACAAGGCTCTTGCTTATCCTCTTTTAATCCCAAGCGTGTTGTTTTCCGTTACAAAATTGCTACAAAAATGAAAGGGATAAATGAGAGATTAATTGAAATTGCTGAAGAAAGGAAAAAGTTTCATTTGACTGAGCTGGTTCGTGAGAGAAGAAGTGAAGTCATTCAGTTGCGCCAAACTGGCTCTTCCATCACTGAAACACAAGTCTTTGGAAGAGAAGAAGATAAGAATAAAATTTTAGACTTTTTAATTGGTGATGCTACTCATTCAGAGGAGTTATCCGTCTATCCAATAGCTGGTGTAGGTGGACTTGGAAAAACAACAGTTGCCCAACTCATCTTCAATCATGAGAGAGTAGTCAACCACTTTGAGTTAAGAATGTGGGTATGTGTTTCAGAATATTTTAGTTTGAAGAGAGTGACAAAAGCTATCATCGAAGCAGCTGGCCATACCTGTCAGGATTTGGATCTAGAGTCACAGCAAAGAAGACTTCATGATCTGCTTCAAAGAAAAAGATATTTGCTTGTTTTGGATGACGTGTGGGATGATAATCAAGAGAATTGGCAGAGGCTGAAATCTGCACTAGCTTGTGGGGCAAAAGGCGCTTCCCTTTTAGTTACTACTCGCCTTTTGAAGGTTGTGGCAATCATGGGGACATTGCCTCCTCATGAATTATCGGTCCTGTCCGACAATGATTGTTGGGAATTGTTTAAACACCAAGCCTTTGGACCAAATGAGGAAGAACATGTGGAGCTCGAGGACATAGGGAAAGAGATGGTAAAGAAGTGTCGGGGAATGCCTCTTGCTGCAAAAGCACTAGGAGGTCTTTTACGCTTCAAGAGGAACAAAAATGAGTGGCTCAATGTTAAGGAAAACAACCTTTTGGAGTTATCACACAACGAGAACTCCATAATTCCTGTCCTGAGATTGAGTTACTTAAACTTACCAATTGAGCACAAACAATGTTTTGCTTATTGCGCAATATTTCCCAAAGATGAAAGCATAGGGAAGCAATATTTAATTGAACTTTGGATGGCTAATGGGTTCATTTCATCTAATGAAAGATTAGATGTTGAAGATGTCGGTGATCAAGTTTGGAATGAATTATATCAAAGATCTTTTTTTCAGGATATTGAGACAGATGAATTTGGCAAAGTTACAAGTTTCAAGATGCATGACCTTGTTCACGATCTAGCACAGTCTATTGCAGAAGATGTTTGTTGCATTGCAGAAGACAATCGAGTAACTACTTTGCCTGAAAGAATACACCATCTCTTAGATCATAGGTCCATGTGGAATGTATATGGGGAATCCAAAAATTCAGTGTTGCTGCATCCAGTCAAATCTTTGAGAACCTATATATTGCCAGATCACTATGGTGACCAACTTTCTCCTCATCCTGATGTGTTGAAATGTCTTTCTTTGCGGGTCCTTGATTTTTTAAAGCAAGAAACATTGTCATCTTCAATAGGTCTTTTAAAACATCTAAGGTACTTGAATCTTTCTGGGGGTGGCTTCGAAACTCTGCCAGAATCCCTGTGTAAATTATGGAATTTGCAGATATTGAAATTAGATCGTTGCAATCGTCTCAAAATGTTGCCTGAAAGCTTGGTATGCTTAAAAGCTCTACGACAGTTATCTTTCAATGATTGCCAAGAACTATCAAGCTTGCCTCCTCAGATAGGAATGTTGACTTCCCTAAGGATCTTGACCAAGTTCTTTGTTGAAAAAGAAAAAGGGTTTCGTATGGAAGAATTGGGACCTCTGAAGCTTAAAGGGGATCTTGACATCAAACATCTAGGAAATGTAAAAAGTGTAATAGATGCCAAAGAAGCCAATATGTCAAGTAAGCAATTGAATAAGTTGCGATTGTCATGGGACAAAAATGAAGACCTTAAATTACAAGAAAATGTTGAGGAGATTCTTGAAGTGCTCCAACCTGATACCCAACAACTTTGGAGATTAGATGTGGAAGAATATAAAGGTGTCCATTTTCCAGGATGGATGTCTAGTCCTTCTCTTAAGTATTTAACCCTTTTAAATCTGCTGAATTGCGAAAACTGTTTCCAACTTCCTCCATTGGGAAAACTTCCTTCTCTAAAGATTCTAGGAATAATGAAGAATAATCATGTAGAATACCTCTACGAGGAGTCCTATAATGGGGAAGTAGTTTTCGGAGCCCTAGAAGTTCTGACCATACGTCATTTGCCAAACTTTAAAAGGTTGTCAAGGGAGGATGGGAAAAGCATGTTTCCCCGCATTTCCATTCTTGAAATTGATGAATGTCCTGAATTCCTCGGAGATGAAGTATTGCTGAAAGGGTTGGACTCTCTCTCGGTATTCAATTGTGATAAGTTCAATGTGTCGGCAGGTTTTCAACACCTTTGGAAATTGTGGATTTCCAATTGCAGAGATGTGGGAGATTTGCATGCTTTAAAAGATATGACTTCCCTCAAGGTGTTAAGATTGAGGAATCTTCCAAAGCTAGAATCATTTCCCAACTGCTTTGGAAACCTTCCCTTGCTTTGCGAATTGAGTATTTTTTTTTGTTCCAAGTTGTCGTGTCTTCCAACAAGCCTAAGCCTCATCAATCTGCAACACTTGACTATTTTTGGTTGCCATCCTGACTTAGAGAAGCGATGTGAGAAGGAAACCGGGGAGGACTGGTCAAAAATAGCTCATGTTCCCTATATTTCAGTGGGAAGTAAACACTATAGTCCTGATTGAGGTATGTTGTGTATCCTTTTCCTTCCTTATATTTATCTTAAGAAAATTTTAGGATTTTATGCCTTCAAAGTTAAACGCGGTCAAATAAATTTTAGGATTTCTCCTGTATTTCAGTCTTTATATATGTACCAGATTTCTTTGTTTTTCCTTTTCACCTCCCCTGAGTCGTAACATCCAAGAACAGTTTACATTCTACAAGTATTAATCATAACTCAATAATCACCCTCTATGCTTCAATTGAGAATTCAAAATACATTTTCCTGCAATTGAATTCCATACATCTTTTGTTCTTTAAAAAAAATATAGCTTCAATTGGCATTGTTTCTACTTACTAGCATTTTTTATGGCATCATATTAGTTGTGTTTGTAGTGCACAACGTAGTTAAGAAGTGAGACAGATTTGAGAAATATTCCACTATGCATATTTCAGACGATTTTTTTTATTTTGTTGTATTGAACAACCTATTTTATTCTGAAACTGAAAATTGCTTTCTTTATTGTGATCAGTATTCTCGTATTTGGAGAGCCCAGACTAGATTATTCACGCTGGCTGTGTTTGAAGATTTCTGTGTATTTGAATCGTTTGCTATTGCTCCTTTGTTTATGTGACCTCCTACGGTCTTTTTATCAATGTAATAAAAAGTGGATTTGTATTATTTACTTCTTTATTTATTTGATCTCACCTGTCTTCTTATCAGTTAATGCATTCAAAATTATTGTATACTTTCTCTACTGCATACTTTCATTTTGCAGCAGAACCTTGTTTGCGATGCAACTTTGATGCAAAATGCTTGAAAATAGAACGTAATGGCTTGAGTTGATTATCCAGGGATGGTCAATTGTCAGCAACAACTTTTCATTTTCCAAAAGAACCTTATTCTGTGATACAACTTTTCATAATGCTTAAAAAAACATGTTCCCATTAGTCCTCTACTGCATATTCAGTAAATCCACTTGGTAAAAATGTTTGTCCTATAATCCAAAATTGTAAGATTTGCAGTTACAAGTTATTGAATAAATTAACACACTTATGCAGGGGATTACTGAAGTACCGGTTATGAGACTAAATATAAGACCTCAATATCATTGCAAATAAATATAAGCATTTAGCAAGCGAAGATGAAGGGGAAGATGCTAACCAACAAGTTGCTTGAGGACTGACTCTGAGCAAGTGCCATGTTTCTCCCAACAAAAAACCTGTTTGAGAACTGACTCTGTTGTAGAAATAGCTGTTGGAGAATTTCCAATGAAAATCACCTCGATTTAATCTCAACCATAAGCTCCTCTTTCCCTCTTCCTTTCTTCCATGTCTCTGAATTTCTAAGTTAGAGGCTTAATAAAAACTTGCAAGTTTCATTGTCTTGATTGTGTGTACCACGCGGATAAGTCCTTAAAGATGATGTAAGGTCACACATCTCAGGCTGCTAATTTGTGATCCAGTTTCAAATTAATTCACGGTTCTTGTCTATACTGAAAATAATCTCAAGGACTTAAGATATGGCCGACAAAGAGTTCACTGAACCTTACGATCAAGAACCTAGCGCTCCTATTTCCCTACCAATTACCTATGAAAAACCATTTTTGGGCGTCTCAAAAATCAAGCTTTCCAATGGTTAAAATCAAACCTTATGGTATTTGTGTTAGGTTATGATGCAGTGATTTATTTTGAAGGAAAATGAACTAGATTATTCAAGTGCACCTATAAACAAGTAATTAAGTGAGTTGTGGGAAAGGGATATGTCTTGACTCTTGATTAAGTCTTCTGTAAGACGGATGATATAGGGCACATACACGGGTGATATTATTCAGCGTCTGGATGGGACGTGTGATGTTAGAAACGTAGGGAATTATATGGCATTTACATACATAGATTTGTGAATATGCAGAGGATATATATTACACATAAGTTGAGGGGTATTTCTGTTCTTTATCTATTTATGCTGCTGCTTAACTTATGTAGTTTGAACCGGTGTTGTCTTGCTAGTTTGTTGATGAACAGCTTGTGCCACAAACTACAGTTATAGTTTTTATTAGTTTCTAATCAATACTTTTAGAACACTTTTTAACAAGAAAAATAAAAGAGAAGCTAAACAAGGAAGCATCACAAGTGAGAATCAACTAAACCCACTATTTGCATAAAGAACAAGCAAAACACCAACATAGTATGACATTGTTAGCAAATAATCTTATTGAGAGAGGTCAACTCCTAATGGGTCTAAATATCTCTGTGAAATTAGTCCTTGAATTCCAATCAAAGGATGCTTTAGATTTAGAGAAAAAAAAAAAAACTCAGCAGAACAACACAAGCCATGCTCCATAGCAGAATATAAAAGCAAGATCTGTTTTAAAATCAAATAGGTTTAATTGCATTTTTCACTCCCTAAGTTTTTAATTTTTGAAAAATTTTACTCTCAACAAATTAATTTGGTACATTTTACTTCCAATTTTTAAGAAACTTGTGGATTTTACCTTTAAAAGTTTACCATTAATAAGCACAAAAGTGGGAAGTAAATTTTGCAAAAATAAAATAAAAAGTTAAGGATAACATTTGTCAAAAAATAAAAAAGTTAGGTTTAAGATTTGTCAAAATAATAAAAAGTTAAAGGTAAAAAAATGTAATTATGTTAGAAGGTAAATGACATAAGGTAAAATTCGTAAGTTTGTTAAAAGTTGAAGGTAAAATTCACAAAATATTAAAAAGATGGATTAAAAAGTACAATTAAGCCAATCAAATATACAAAATTTCATAAGAGGTATTGCATTGTCAATGGAATAAATAATAATTTAATTATTTTGAGTAATAAATAAAATAATTTTTTATTGCAATCGCTTAATGACACAGAAGTACTTTTCTGTATGCTCAAAATAAATTATGCAGTTAGCAAGTGTCTGTTTAGAAAAACAAAAAGCAAAAAAGTGAGCTCAAACAAAAAAGCATCAGAGGCCAGTAAACTAAAGCCACTATCTTCGGGAAAAACCAGCAGAACAACGCAAGCCATAGACATCACTCATGCCACAACATAAAATAAGAGCTAATTAAAATCAAATTCTCAAAGTTTAATAAATGGTACTGTTCTGTAAACGAAAAACATAATCATTTAAAATTAAAAAAAAAATTGGTAGTAACAAAATACCATCTAATTGCAGTTGTTAATTAATACAATAGTACTTATCTGCATGCTCTAATTAAACTATGCAATTTGCAAGTGACTATTGTTTAGAAATGTGGCGGCAATTTCACTGAGCAGGTCCAAAAGGGTGTTTTGCCTTTACAGAACAGAACCTTATAGTTTAAAAATATAGCCTAAAAGATTCACCATTCACCGTTCACCAAATCCAAGCCTTTTCTTTGTCTTCATTGCTGTGCCTCTATTCCACTATAGCTAATCTAGCTGTCCCTGTGTTATCTTATAATTTTTTTTGAGTTCCAAGAATGTCATTGAAGCCATTCTTGCTTCATACTTCTCTTTCAACCCAAGTCTCATTCTCCAACATATGGCTTCCTTTGGAGAACAACACTCTACCCAATATCCAACCCCAGAGAGGCCTAAACACAAACTTTCACAACATGAGAAAAAACCACTTTCTGCATACATCTGTCATGATCCAAGAAGCCTTGGTTCATCTAAGCACAAGGCAGAGAAAGGCACAACACAAACACAAAGTATGTCTTCTTCTTCTCAATTCAAAAGGGGTGGTTCAGCTTCAGAAAGATCAAATTCTAAGTCACTGGTGTCTGCAGATTCAAGAAGGGTGGGACACTTGATGGATGATGTTTCCATTAAAGCAGTGATTGCTATTCTCAGTGGCTACATAGGAAGATATGTGAAAGATGATAAGTTTAGGGAAACAATGAGAGATAAGTGTAGTTCTTTATTGGACAGAAGAAGAACAACAACAACAACAAAGGATTCAGGTGGTGAGGTTTTTGTGAACATGGAATTGGGTATGAAGAAGGTTGACAGATTGGTAGAAAATCAAGGAACAATGGAACAGGTGAGGATGATCAAAAGGTTAAGGAATTCCATTGAGCTTTTGACCATAGTTTCTAGTTTGAATTCTAAAACTTCCAGGGATGCTTCAACCTGTGGTGTACCAAATTCACATCTCTCAGCTTGTGCTCAACTATACTTGGCAATTGCTTACAAGTTGCAGAAAAATGACAGGGTTTCCTCTAAGCATTTACTGCAAGTGTTTTGTGATTCTCCAAATTTGGCTAGAACTTACTTGCTTCCTGACCTTTGGGAGCATTTGTTTCTTCCCCATCTTCTACATGCTAAAATTTGGTACAACACTGAGCTTGAGTTTCTTTCAAATGAAGCTCACGGTCAGAAGGAAAAGAAAATGAAGGTGCTGAGCAAAGTTTACAATGAAAAAATGGATATGGGGACTAATCTGTTTGCTCAGTACTACAAGCAATGGCTTAAAGTTGGAGCTAGTGAGCCTCCTCTTCCTAATGTCTCTTTGCCATCAAGGCCAAGTTACAGATCATCAAGAAGGTCTTCAGATTCCTTTATTTCAAATTCCTCAATCAACCCAAACTTGTAAGTGATATAAACGTCTAACATTCACCACAACAACCATGTTTTTTTGAGAAACTAACATATGCACTTTGTAGTTATGTATGTGCTTTTATGCTTATGGTTTTCTGCAACAGATACAAGACAGTGTTTGGCTCCAAACTAGAGCAGAAAACGACTGGTCTTGGTGACCAAAATGGAGTGTTGGCAATTACTACAGGTTTGGAGATTGATGAAAAGTTGTATGTAGATGAACACAGATGCAGTTCAGTTCAGGTTATTTTCTGTGCCATCAATTCATAGATGAAAACCTGCTGATTCAAAATATAGATTTCAGACATTTAACCTAGTTTGTCACTGTTGACAGAAATATGATAGGGTATTCGTTGAAAGATCAAGCCAACTTGGTAAGAGTCAAGCTCAATTATGGCCTGTGCCACAGAGATCAGATTATTTTCAATGCCTTTCTTGCAGGTTCATACCAGAGGAAAGCTTCAAAAACAGCAACTATAGATCCAAGAATGTTTCAACTCTTTCGAGAGACTTTGTTGGAGCCATTACAACTATATGTTCATCAGATGTTCTAAGTGAATGTGAATTCGCTATTCGTGTGGTTACCAAAGCTTGGTTGAACTCTCCTGGCGATCCTCTTGTTGAAGAAGCACTAACACAACCTAATGTCGTTGAAGCTATGCTTGAGGTGCTATTTTCCTCAACTGAGGATGAGATCCTTGAATTGATCATATCAATTTTAGCAGAATTAATAGGAAAGAATGATGCAATTAGACAAATTATTCTGAACTCTGATCCTCAACTAGAAATATTTGTGAGGCTTCTAAAAAGCACTAGTCTGTTTCTAAAAGCTGCAGTTCTTCTTTATCTGTCAAAACCAAAGGCAAAGCAGATGTTATCTTCGGAATGGGTGCCATTAATACTTCGAGTGTTGGAATTTGGTGACAAATTGCAGACCCTCTTCACAGTACAATGCAGTCCTCAAGTGGCAGCATTTTATGTTTTGGACCAAATTCTTACAGGTTTTGATGAAGACAAGAACTTAGAAAATGCCCGGCAAGTTCTTTCACTTGGGGGATTGACACTGCTAATGAGAAGAATTGATGGAGAGGTCCATGAGAGAAACAATGCTGCTATGATAATTTCATGTTGCATTCGTGCCGAAGGAAGCTGTAGAAGTTTTTTAGCTGACAACATAAATAAGACTTCTTTGCTTGAACTTATTGTTATTGGGAGTAAACAAAATTCCAGTGGCTATGCCTTGTCTGTGCTAGCTGAGTTGCTCTACCTTGATAGGTATGTAACTTTGTGCTTCTAACTTACCTTTCTAGATATATTTTTATTTTTATTCTTGTTTTGCCTTTTCATATTTTTTCTATATGAAGATGTTGAGAGGACTTAATTTTCGTACCAGAAGAACCAAGACTTTAAATTTCTTGAGAGGACTTAAAGATGGATGGGGTGGCTTTAATGTGATGCACATTTTCTTCATTTACCTTCAGAAGTCTCCACCTGAAGAACGCCCTATAGTTGCAGTGATATTATTGCTGCTTGATCTTATGGTAAAAAAGATTTCATTCAACCTGACAGTGCTTATATGGAATCATTGGTTGTGAACAATGATCTAAGTTCTATGCTTTCAATTTTTCATTATTTTTAAAGGCTACCTTTTAGACCCTCTATAAGTCTATATTAAATTGATTTACATGCCTTGAAGAGTTCACAAATGCAGTAGCAGTTGTGCTGCAGGAAGATCCTTTCAAGGGAAGCTTACATAGATCAGAAGCAATTGAGACACTTATAGAAGCTTTAAATTGTCAAACATGTAATGATAGAGTGCAACAGCAATCGGCCCGAGCTCTAGTCCTATTAGTAGGTCACTTTTCTGATTCAGGGGAATCATTAATGGAAAAATTGCTTTTACAAAAAGCAGGTTTCAGAGAAATTTGCTTAGAAGATTCATATCCTGGCAAGGAAATTGTTGTTTATGATCCAATTCACAAGGTAAGCTTTGGTGATAAACCAGAGTTTAATTAGGATGCACTACCAGTGTATAAATATTTTATATTCTCATCTATAAATTGTCATACATATGAAAAGATCCTTGACTTTTATAGTAATTACTTTAAAAATCATATCAAGGATGATTTCTAATTAACTGTGTAAACATCTTTACACGCATGCATGAAAATCAAACTACAAACTATAATCGTGTAATTTGTAATATTTAAAATGCTTGTCTTTACTTCACATATGACAGCATGCTTCTAGTACTAGGGGTTTCTATTTTTAGCACATCAATATTATTGATTGTTGTGTGTCACTTAATAGAATGTGGAAGAGGAAGAAGCAGAAAGTTGGCAAAAAAGAGCAGCTTGTGTCTTGTTCAAAAGTGGAAATAAGAATTTACTATCAGCACTTGCAGATTCCATAGCCAATGGCATCCCATGTTTAGCACGAGCAAGCCTCATAACTATTTCATGGATGAGCAGCTACCTCAACATGGTTGAAGATCGAAAGTTGCCACCAATGGTTTTCTCAATCTTAAGACCACAGTTGTTACAATCCTTGAATTATGATAAAGATGTTGAGGAAAGAGTGCTAGCTTCATATTCATTGCTATATCTTGTAAAATATTCAGGTTTGAAAACTTGTACCATCTCCCAAACTATGCCAAACTTTAACTTTTGCCCTGAAAGGATTAACTGTCTTCATATTTTTTCTCAAACTTTAGATTTTTCATCACGGTGTCTCCCAATGAAAATAAATATATTGTCAGTGTAATTTTACATTATCAATTAATTAAAAGTCATTTTAAATATAACTTTTAAGGTAATTATTATAAAAGTCAATATTTAATATCGTTGGTATTAAATTCATAAAGTATAGTTGCATAACACGTTCTTATTATAGAATTTATTTGTAATTTTATATCATTGTTTGAATTTTCTTCATTATTTTTATTTGTACTTACTTTTTTATCATATTGCTATCAGGATGTGTCTCCAACTTGCCATTACTGGACAAAGACTCACTCACACATCTCCGAAATCTCTCCCTAGTGACGTGGACAGCCAATGAGCTCATCTCAATCTTCTCAAAAAGCAGCTTTCAATTAAGACAATGATTATCAATCTTCATTTTGTTGAATCATTCAATGTCCTTTCCTTTTCACACAAGTGAGATTGTAATCATCCTTGGCTATTGTATAGATGATTAGTTTCAAAGGAAATATTTCTATCAAAAGAAACGTACTATGTGCTTTATCCATGATATCTTATGATTTCACTTTCTGAAAAGTTTGCCTAGCCAAATAAAGAAACTACTGAAAAATAAAGGAAGAGAAAGGGGTCTCTAAAAGTGAACTCATTGCTAGAACATGTCCAACTTAGCTTGGTCTCGATCTCAGTGTTATATATATTTGTTCCGAGATTACAAAATTTCCACACTGTCTTGTTTTCACTCCTTCACGTGGGTAACAGAGAGGAAATAGAAGACAAAAGAGTAAACTTCAATTTTTATTTTATGTGTTTGTTCCAGAATGCGACAGGGTGAGCATCCATCTCTTCTTATAAACAGAATCTCTTGGATATAAAAAAAAATCTTCATTTCTTGTCAAGAATAGCAGACAAACTGCAAATAATTCGACGTATAATTGGCTAGTTATGTGAATATGATGGTGATCATTCATTATAAGAAACCAATTTGGAGGGAACAATTCTTTATTTTTTTCCGTAAGCTCCAACCTAAAAAATTGGCTTTTATGACTAACATGATATGACTAATCATGACAAAACTTAATATGCAATTTTTTATATAATTTTAGCAATATTTTCTAATCAGAATTAAAGTCTTACCATGTTAATTTTAATATATTTCAGTCTTTAGTATAAACAGTTATAATGAAATTGTTAAATTGAAACCACAATTATGATTGAAGAACAACAATATTTAATAAAGGTACTTAAGAAATTGTATTTAAAAAAATATATTAACATGTTATAGGTACGTAATATTCATTGAATTTGTCAATAATATTAAAAAAATTAGACGGATTATTTTTAGTGAATTTCCTTAGGAATTCAAGCCCAATTCTATTCTTTAAGGTCATGAATTGAAGTTTTGTCTTTTAAGTGGTGGTTTGTAACATAATTTATATATAAAGTAAAATTGTTTTGATATGATATTAAAATTAGTGTTTATCATAAATCTTATGATAATGTATGTTATATTGCTACTTAGTTCCTTTTAACTGACTAAAAGATAATACTTATTTAATAGGCAATAGTCAATGAGAATTTACTTCACTATTAGAATTTATCTGTCTAAACGATTGCAATATCTTAGATTCGATTCCTCCTCAGTGTTCTCAATATTTTTTTGTGATAGCTGTTGTAAAATATGTAGAACTATTATTGAATCCACATCAAACGGTTTATATTTTCAAGTTGAAATGAGTGTTCACACTCTAGTTTGTTCAACTAAAGCTAAACCAAATAAGTGTTCTTCGACCACTTGAGTGATTTTTTCAATTGAAGCATGCTACCATGTACTTGTGGTAAATACCATATCAGTCATCAATCATTCTTTAATTATAATGTCCCACGAAGAAGACAAATATCACTTGACAACAAGGACTCACAATTAAATTAGTGTTTATCCTTGATATGCCCTTCTCGTAAAGGAAACTCTACTTAAGCTTTCATTGTCGCAATATTTTCTTGCTATGCGAGTGAGAGTTTTTTTTTTACACTGTATGCGAATGCGAGTTGACACATAATTAATGATGCAAAATTAACTCATCTTGCCCATGAATTTGGGGTTTGATTCTTCCTAACACTACTAAAATTCTGCGTGGTGAGCAATCTTCCGCAAAGAGATTCTTTGGCACCCGGATAACTAGTTGACTGGTTCATTGGTTGTGACAATATAAAACCGCCTGTGGTTTAACCCTATATAATTTGGGTGGACATGTGATAGTCCAAATAAATGATTAAGGATTTTAATTCATCCTTCCCATAAATGAGTTTCATTCTCCCTAACGATATTAAAATCTTACTTGGTGGGCAACCTTCTCCTCTTTAGGGAAATCTATTGACAATCAAAATCTAATTAAGTAGTTGTGATAGCTAGATAAAATTTATTACGATTTGTTTATGTTTGTATAATAATTTTCTCGATAATTTTTTACAAGCATCCAACCCATCATGTCATTGGCGCCCTACCAATAGTATTGAGAGTGCCTACCCATTCTACCACTATTTTACAGGGAAAAAAATAAAATAAAAAACCTTCCTATGATAATTCCTCCTCATCTTCAAGCCTCAAGCATCACCCAATTGGGGGACCCCAATGCATTTTGGCAAGTGTCTCTTGATTGGACCAGAATATTTTGCACCACAAATCAATCAACAAATGTTACATATATGTGGACTTGTGTTGGTTTTGGTATAAGTTGGCAGCCATTATATTATAGTGGCCAGTCCCCCAATGTTTCTTCCATTGTCCTCTTTTGAGAAACCCATAATGTAAAAACAGCATCACTGCAAAAGAAGATAGCAATCCAAGCAAAAAAAAATTATATGAAGTACATGAACAATCTGTATGGTCCTCCTTTCATCCCTCCTTGCAATGTTCACGTCATCACGTGTCAGTCTTTACTGCAATTTTTTTGTATGCAATGTTGGAATAATGTTAATGTGAAAGCTTGCTGCGCATATATATGATGATATATATGAACACCACCGTTCAATATCTGCTCAAGAACATGGCATCTAAGAGAATATGAGGGAGGGACCACAAAATAAAAATTGCCTTTGGTTAAGAGTTAAGACAAATTCGTAAAAAAGAAATTCTAAATTACTAAATTTAAACTGGTGTAAGATTCCTCTTGAAATCGCATAACCCAACAACGCATGATGCACGGTTGTATAAATGAAGTATAGCCGTTGCATCATTAAAAAATCTTATGTGGTTTATTGTTGTGATGTGATCATGTAAAGGTTAATTTGCTTAAATTTTAGTTGTTTTTTTAATATGGTTAAATTAAGACCATCAGTATTAGGATTAGGAAATTCAATAAAAAGATGTTAGAGAATTAATCAACTTCATTAGGAAAATTGTCGACTATCTCACTTGCTTCCAAGCTTTACAGCCCCACAATACGGTTTCAGGTAGGGAACCACCTAGAGAAGACCAAAGAGAAGGTGGATTGATGGTCCCCGGCCTTGCTTTTTAACATTCAAAAAACATCCTTCAATTTATATGTATGTAAAATAAGAAATTATTCACTTAAAATTAAAACAATGAGAATTGCTATTTGGTAATAATACATTCATATGAAAGTTCATGAATAAGTTATTTAGTTAATGGGGGTGCTAATAACACCAATTCAGGATAGGTTATAACAGTGAAGTATAAAAAGTTAAATCCCTAGAAATTTAAATTGCTTTACATGGTATATTTCATAAATAAATAAATTAGAATATCCCTTAATTGGATCTCCGGAAGTATTAAAATCTCTTCAGGGAGTTAACATTTCCTTAATTAAGATATGTTGTTTCAAAAGCACAGACCTAAAATTGAACTACCACTCTCACACATATTTAAGTAACAAGACTATATAGTTCAATAATGTCACATCACGATAATAACATTTTATAACTTATAGGATCTTACTAATTAGTGTGTTAACACTTTCCTATCTTTAACCAAACTCTATACTTGGATGACCTACAACTTGTGCATGCTATCATAAATAAATTTGTCTAAAAACTAAAACTAGTAGCCAATATTCATTTATTAATGTTCTATTATGCTAAGACTTGAATTAAGTTCCACAAAACGGACTTAAGTTGCTCATCATAGGAGAAATAGACTAGAATAGGAGAATGAGGACGCAGTGTCGTGATAATGGTAAGGTCAATTAGGCCATTGTCTTACGTCTCTCACCAAGTTTTTAATTTTATAAAAAATTCATTTAAATTATTAGGCCAGGTAATATATTTTATTATATTTTTTATTATTATTTTATTAGTAAAATTATAAAATTTAATATATGTATACACATAGATATATTACAAATCATTTGAGAAGTTTATAATTCATTTGAAAATTATTGAAAAATTAGTTTCCATTAAATTTAAATTAAAAAATCATATTAAAATGAATGTAGTGATTAAATTATATAAAAAGAATATGATGTATATTTTGATGAAAATGAGAGTGGTGAGATTACATATTTTTTTATTGTAAAATATAAGATTACTTTGTACATTTTATTTGAATCATAATAATTGAGAATTGTAAAAGATAGTGAATTGAAAAAAAAAATATTATATTTATCTTAAACTAAATTTAAGTTTTAGTGAACATTAATTTGATATTATTGGTCTTAACTTTTCTCCCTAGACTGAAGGTATTAAAAGAAATATTGACAGAAAAATCAATGTCTTCTTAAAAATATTAAAGTATATTAAAGAATTAATCCTTTTTATATGCATATAATGTTTATAAAATATAATTAATAATACTTACAATTGTTGTCATTGTCAAAAGAATTTTCAAAATTAATTTTTTTAGATTTAATTTGAGATCATTTATATTGTAAGATAGAGTAGAATAAAATACTATTGAATGAAATGTGAAAATATTGCTTGAATATTAAATTTTAATTAACAATTTTTACACAAAAAAGGTGGAAGAATTAAAAAAAAAAAAAAAAAGAAGACTCACGTACTAATTTTTCCTATGGCCAAAAAATATATAAACACAAGTATATGTGACTTAACTCAAGTATATGTCAAACTAAATCTATTTATAAATGAGTTAAGTTGAAGTTTTGTTTAAAGGAAGTTGAAGTTTTTTTAAAGTCCATTTTGTTAAAAGGTCAAGCTTTATGTTCTTTAAAAAAATCTTTTAGATTTTGATGGTTGATCTATTTATCTAAACAACAACAGAAATAAATAACATTGTATTAAATTTACATTATAATATCTCAGTATCATGTATTTAATTTGTTGATTTAATTGAAACGTAATCTCGTTGACATATGTAGAAGTTTGACGAATGTTAAAACACATTCTCAAGCAGTCTCTTTCTAACATAGTGTTTCTTATTAGGTGAAATTCATGTGGGTTTTACAAAATATACAAGTTTTATTCTCAAACTAGGGAAATTTACATGAATTCAACCAATAAAAGGAAAATGTTAAAAAAAAATCAAATGATATGTTAGATACTTGATAGTACTCCTTAATAAGTTTAGGATGGTTTTTTCAACTTATTTAAGATGTCTTACTATTAAGTACACTTTATAAACTTTTAGAAAGAATTATATTGGAAAAATGACCTTAAATTTAGGAAACTAACCAAGTTCAAACTTTATAAAAGCTTAGCTTAATTTAGTCCATCTTCATCCCTAATTATATGAAATACTTTTCAACATAATGTTAACAGACGCTTTCTCCAAAAACTGTCAAGATTCTCGTGCTTACGGAACAATTTCTATTGTTATTTATGTTATTTAAGGATTTATTTTCGCAATCAATTGTCATAGTAAAAGATACGTTCAATTACAAAACAAGAAATATTAAGTTCATATTGCTAGCATTTATTTTCAACAAGGTAACTAAGATGTATTAACTAAAATAAAATAAATACGAAGCCACAAAACACGCGCTATTTCGTTCTCCTTAGTAAGAAGTACAACGTAGAGGGGATTTTCTCTCTGCACCCTTAATATTTTTTCTACACCTAACATTTGGAATGAAAAACTAATTTTATCTCTCATTCATTTAATTTAAATTTGAATTACGGATTGGAAATCCGTCCACTACACAATTGTGTGATCATGATTGATGTCAGTTGTTGTTCCAAAATTGTCATCGTGAGTTCTGTTTTTTGTGTTTTTTTGGTATTAAATATACGGATTGGTGGATCATACAGATTCTCAATCCGTATTTTTTAATTTTATATATTTTTAATTTAATAAAATAATTTATTTAAAATTTAATGTTTAAATTTTTTATTATTTAATTATTTTTAAAAAAATTATTGTTGTTAATTTTATATAATTATTTAATTTAATAAATAAATAATTTATTTACTAAATTTGTTTACTTAAAAATGAATGTATAAATTGTTTTTTTATATAATTATTTTATAAATATTTATTTTAATATTTTATATATTTAAAATATTTATTTTTAAAATAGTTAAATTAAAAAATTGAAAAATTAATTTTTTTTTACATATACAATTTTTTATTAAACCTATAATTTTTATTTAAATTTTATATGTGTAAAAAAATACAGATCAAAATTACTCGTTACAAAATTTATTATATAAAATTATATGTATATTAAATATACTTTAGAAATTTAAGTGTTATATATATAATATTAATTATTTTATAATATAATTAATCTATTAACTTAGTTGATTAGAGCTCATGATAATAACAAGAAAGTCATAGATTTAAGACTTACCTGAATCATTAATTTTAAATTATTTCTTAAAACATATTTCTAATAATCTACTTATGGATCTATATAAGGACAATATTAGAATTATAAAAAATTATGATGAGTGTAGAAAAAAAAAATCAGGTCAGGAAGAAAATCCCCGCAGCAAGACACATTAGGCCCATGAACAAAGGCCAATCCATGAAACTTACCAATTCAACAAAGAGACGAAAAAATAGAACCGCACATAGACCCGAAACATAGCAAATGACTAGGAATCATTAAAAAAAAAAAACTACAATTATTATAGATTAGACTACGATTTGCGCACCATTTTTTTTTTGTGGACAAGGTATTCCAGAAGGATTCACTTAAGGGATGGAATCTATGATATGATATGAGTTAATGGGACATTATTTATCAATCATGTCATATATTTTTAGTGATTTGAGTATTTTAATAATTATATAAAAAAATATTTTTTACAAATAAATAATAAAATTATTTTTATTATTATAATTTAAATATTTTTAATTATAATTCATTCATGAATCAATTTACAATTAAAAATAGTTAATTTTATAAAAATTATTTTACAAATTTATACCTAAAATGTTTTTTTTATGCGTATACCTAAAATGATTTATTTCTATATTTTAAATTAAAATATATAATTTGGAAATTAAAACTCTCACTTTCATTACTCTATCATTTAGATATTGGATAAATACTCAATTTAATCCTTAAATTTATAAAGGGGTTGACAAATTCGTCTCATAGTTAAATAGCTCTGTTAATTCAAATGCTTGAGTATATATGATATCATTGGACCTTCTTAACACTAACAAATTTATTGAGTGTGTTGTTGACTCCTTCTTAAAACAAAAACGAGGTTCAAGTCACTGAACAAGTTTGGTCCATGTGCTCCGTTACTAACTGCCAAAGTGGAAGTTGGTAAATTCTTTGAATCATTTAAACAAGAAACTAATCAGAAAGAAGCGTAATAATATGATGGAAACCCATAGTTGCTAGAGGGAGAGGAAAGAACTACACTTTACTCTTTACAGTGGTAGTCTTTGAACCTATTAAGACTGGGAAAATGAAGAAACTCGGATTTCTTTGGAAGACAGGATAGAATATTATTTTTGTCTTGTGTTCTTAGCATTATAATAAAATTGGCAATTAGACTCCTAGTTAAATAACATGAATTGCACAGCTAATGCTAGACTCCTAGTTAAATAACATGAATCACATTGCTAATGCTAGAATCCTAATGAAATTAGGAAAATATACTATTGGACTCCTGATAGAATGCAACAAATGCACTTAAATTTCTATTTATAGTGACAGTGATTAATTTTCAAATCATGAAATTATCAAAATAATGCTCAGATGTGTAGCAATTGTTCTAGCTTGCATATATAAGTACAAACCTGCACAATTTTCTATTCATTACCTTGTAATGTCTGTTGATATATTCATGATTATATAAATGGTCCACTACCTTGATCTAAAATATGTAGGAGACATGTCTCACTTACAATGTCTTCATTTGGCAGTGGTGATCTTATTCAAAATTTTGGAATGAGTGTCAACACAAGCATTACAACTATTGTAGGACGTGTACTTGGTTCTCCAGAGTTGAAGTTAGGTGATCCAAATAGAAAGATCATCAAATTAACAGTGGATATGGAGAAATGTCACTGGAATCTTTCTGGAAGATCAATGGTGGAAGGTAAACCGATTGAGTATTGGGGCATTCTTGATTTCACTAGTTGTGGTTCATATAAGTACAAATTAAGAGGAAAGGAATTCATTCAAAAGCTTATAGGTAAATACAAGAAATTGGGTATATACATGCAGGAGCCCATTTGGTATGAAGAATCTTCAATGAAGATACTTGCAAGTTATGATTTGCTATCCGAATTACTTGAAAAAATTAACAACATTTGTAAATATAACCAAGCTCACCTGCAACTTCTTCTGTGTGTAATGGCTAAAAAAAGTCCTGGTTATAAGTACCTCAAGTGGATTTCTGAGACCAAACTTGGGATAGTGACACAATGCTGCTTGTCTAATAGTGCTAATGAAGGGGAGGACAAATTTTATACTAATCTGGCTCTCAAGATCAATGCCAAGCTTGGAGGCAGTAACCTGGAGCTCAGTAATGGGATACCTTACTTTTAGGGTGAAGGACATGTTATGTTTTTAGGGGTTGATGTCAACCATCCTGGCTATCAAGACACCAGGAGTCCATCGATTGCTGCTGTGGTTGCTACTGTTAATTGGCCTGCTGCAAATCGTTATGCAGCACGTGTTTTCCCACAATACAATCGAAGTGAGAAAATATTGAACTTTGGGGATGTTTGTCTTGAGCTTGTTGCATGCTATAGGAGGATGAATGGAGTTAGGCCAGAAAGAATTGTTATTCGTGATGGCGTGAGTGAGTACCAGTTTGACATGGTTCTCAATGAAGAGCTACTAGATTTGAAGAGAGTATTTCAAGGAGTAAATTACTTTCCAACAATCACTCTTATTGTAGCACAAAAACGACATCAAACTCGATTTTTTCCAGTGGGAATATCTTGCCGGAAACAGTTGTGGACACAAAAGTTATACACCCTTTTGAGTTTGACTTCTACCTTTGTAGTTACTATGGAAACCTAGGTACAAGCAAGCCAACTCATTACCATGTCTTATGGGACAAGAACAAGTTTACATCTGATGAATTGCAGAAGCTAATATACGAGATGTGCTTCACCTTTGCAAAGTGCACTAAACCTGTATCTTTAGTTCCTTCTGTGTATTATGTTGACCTTGCTGCTTATAGAGGACGATTATACCGTGAAGCAAGGATTGGGATGCAATCTCCAAAGTCAACAGCATCTTCATCTTCTAAAGATGCTTCATCAGCTTCACGAACTGCTTCATTTGAACTGGGATTTTACACATTGCATGCTGACCTGGAAAACATAATGTTCTTGATCTAAAGAACTTGTTGTCCACTCTTCCATAAGTAAGGGCAAAAGCTTATAACTTCTCTGCTGTCTACACGTGAATTTCATATTCTGCTTTTTCTGCTCAAAACAGTGAAGAAGTTTGTGCGCGAATCTAATGGCTCAGTCCAGAAACCATCTTCTGTTTTCTATTATACCATTATGTATATATGAATAAATAGTCAACCTTAATTGGTGGCACAATAAGAACAAAACAAAGTGGTTAAGACCTGAATGATATTTCTCCATTTTGTGTCATTATCCACTATTCACTTAACGACAATTACCATGTAACAAAAAAAGTTAGTAAAATGTTAACCAGATAACATTGTTCATGGAGCCAATGTAGCCACTAACCACAAGCCCACGATGAGAACTTCACGAGAACCACCTTCAGTGACTCACGCCAAACAACCTTTGTGATGTGTTTGGTCGAGGGGAGGGGGAGAGAAAAAGTGAAGAAATTGTGTGGATTCCAAGTGGATCTTAAATCTCTTATACTTTATTTTAATTCAAATGTTTTTTTATTTTATTTTCACCATTTCAACCAAACACGACATTAGGTGGGCTACATGGAGGGTTCAGAACCGGAGCGACAAGGAAGACTTTCAGGTCTTCAGAATGCTCAATAGAGAGGGACAAGGAAGGCCTTCAGGTCTTTAGAATGCTCAATAGAGAGGGTTCCAACTCGCACAACCCTTTTTCCTATTATCCCTCTTTAATTTTTTTTCTAAATAAATAATAATAATGTTAACTGAATAAAAAATGTCACAGACCAGCCAGCACCAATCTTGTTGTCAAAGTGAGTAATTTCTTTTTAACAACAAGTGTTAATTATTATTATTATTGTTAGTCTAGAATGAATGATGAATGATGGATAATCTTCAACATCTCCCGGCACAGGGAAATGGGATGTTCCCAAATTTAATGCAGTCCAACTCTTCATGGCACTATTCACTACCCAACCTTTTCTAGTCTCATGTTCACACATCTAAACTGCTTGTCGATACTATCATCTTCCTTTTGTTATGGCCCTAGTAGTATTTTTAGCTAAAAGTAAAGGAGGGAAATTCAGAAGAGAATAAACTATATTTTTAATCTCATCTTTTCATAAAAATTTACTTTTAGTTTCTTAACAATTTTTTAACCTATTTTATTATCTCAACTATTCATGTTTTTATACCTTCTGTCAATAACATCATTAGACAACCACATAACTTATTACCTAAATTATTTGTTTAATATGATAATCACCTGTTAAAATATTGATTTAAAACTTTTTCTAATCATTTTAAGGTGCGTGCTATAGATTGTCTAGGGAGATAAAATCACAAAAAAAAAAAAGCTTGAGATTTTCCAATAAAGAAAAAAGCAAAATAGAAACAAACATGCAACAAGCAAAATCATTAAAAAAATCACAAACGACTGAACTTATGAATCAAAACCCAAACACACAAATAAAAAAAATTCTGATTTTTGAAATATTTTAGCCTTTGAAAAAAAAAATCCCCTTTTAATTTTAATCACAGACACTATTATTTGCACATGGAAAAAGGAAAAAAAAAATGATGTGGTTAGAGAGCCTTTCCGAACAAACTCAAACTTGGCCTTGGTTTTTGGCTCTGTTACACACCAGAGGCATTCCCTCTGAAACATTAAATCTCACTCGTCCTCTTGCTTCACCTTCATCTTATTCTGCCTTTTCCTTTTTACCATCTTTTTATGTTCAACTTCTCTCTTCCCAACAACACTCCATTCACCATTCTCCCTTCCTTTTCCTTCTTCATTTCCATCTTCTTTCATAACCAACCACTCTTCTTTGGTTCAAGTTGGTTCCTTTTCCACCTTTCATCACACCCCAGTTTGTTTATTCTCTCTGTTGCTTTCTTCTTCACCCCACAACTCTAAAACACGGTCGTTCCATTCCATCAGTGACTCAAAGTTTTTCCAAAGGTGAGAAAATCAACATGCAGACGCTGTTTTGGCCTTAATAACAATGCCTAAACAAAATCCTCATTAAAAAGTTATTTTTCTTTTCTTATTTTTTTTTTATTATTATCGTCGGTTTCATTTCATGGGTGATAGGACACGTTCTTATCGATGTGTTTCGTGTTTCTTTGGCTTTTTCGGATTTCTGGGTTGTGATAGGAACATGCAATGATGGTGTTTGCCACCAAGATTCACATGTGTGTCATTTGTTTTTGGCGTGTTCTTCTTTCTCGTTTGTTTTGGTGTCTGTTTTCCCTGTTCTTCTTTTTTTATCTTTTAATGCAATTGAAATGGCATAAAAGTTATGAAACTTTGAACGTATCGCCGTAAATTAGAATATTCATTTTCTTTTAACATTACAATTTCATAGCTGATTCTTGTGGTTTTTCTTTTTTTCTTCTTGTGTAGATATTCATCGTTGGAGGAGAATCCTGTTGGAAATTTGTTACTTTTCTCGTTATTCCTTTTTGTATCAGTCTAGTCAGATTGTGGGGTCCTTCAAAATTGGATCTTGACCTTCAAATTTGTTGGTATGGTTTTTCAACACTTGTGATGATCCTTTGTAAGTGATGCTGTAATCTGAGTTCTTGAACTAGAGCAAAAAAACTTGATGATGCTTTAATTTGCATGGTAGAGTGAATGATACATGGAAGTGTTGGCTGGCGCATTGCATTCAATAACTAGCAAATGTATGGTTTTGCTTGTTACTGTTTTGATCCTTAGAGCACTGTTGTTTGCATCCTTCCCTGGCTTTGGTGGGATCGAATGGGGCAACCTTGTATATCTCCGCGCTCCGTTGTTGAATTTCGACTTTGGGATTCGACAAGATAAGTTCTTGGTGGTTCCTCAGCTCGTGTGGGGATTAAACAACCAGAAGATTGCATTTGCAAGGGCTTGCCTTACTGCCAGATTGCTGAATAGAACATTGTTGATGCCAAGCCTTAGTGCCTCACTGTTTTACAAAGAAATTGACCTCTTGCAACCCATTTCCTTTGACAAGGTATTCCAATTTGAGAAGTTTAATGCCCTTTGCCGTGGTTTTGTCCGGTTGGGGCGCTATTCAGATGTCTTGAATAGAACAGAAGTGCTAGAAATGGAGAAGGGAAGTGGCAGGAGGTGGACAGTGGAGAGAGATTTGTCACAATTGAAGGAGCATAGTGAGGGCTCTTTTGATGACTACGAGATAATTCGGATCATAGGGAAGAACCCTTTCTTGTGGCATGATCATTGGCCTGTGAAGGACTATGCAAGGATTTTTGAGTGCTTGGATTTGACAGAGGAGATTGCTAAGGAAGCAGACAGGGTTGTGTCTAGGATTCGAGCCGTCGGAAGAGAGGTAACAGGTAACACTGAAGCAGTGGAAGTGAAGAGCAGTATTATCACCTCTGATGGATCTTCATTTCAGCCTCTTCCATTTGTTGCTGTCCACATGAGGATAGAAATCGACTGGATGATTCACTGTAAAAACTTAGAGCGGAGATTGAACACGAATCGAATCTGCAGTGGCAAGAAAGCGATAGTGGAAAGAGTTAGGAACATTGCTGGTTTGAAGACTCCAGTTGTTGTTTATCTTGCTGTTGCTGATAAACTCCTGAACAATTCTTCCATACTGGATGGTTGGGAAGAAGGGTTTCTTCCTTTTGAGAAGAAGAAACTTGGTGTTGTTGGAATTTATAAGAAGTATCCCTATTTAATTCAGTCTGCAATTGACTATGAAGTATGTTTAAAAGCTGATATCTTTGTGGGGAACAGTTTCTCCACATTTTCAAGTCTTATAGTTCTTGAAAGAACACAGAAGATGATCAGAATGAGTGTCACCAACATGTGTGGAGAAAATGTAAGATGGCCTTCTTATGCTTACAATATACCAGGAGAATCAAATGGTCCAATGAGATGGGTTACAAATATGTCAGAATCAAGTCTTCAAGCAATCAGCTATGGCACCAATCATATCTCTTGTTGATAATGTCTTATTTAACTAAGTAAACTTTTAGAGAAGATGAAGAGACCCTTTTTCTTGTCCCGACATGTTTCACTTCTTTGTTTGCTTGGCACACTTTAAAAACAAGAGTTTTGATGTAGAGAATACAGCAATGGATTATGTGTTTACACTAAGGTACAGTTTGCTCCTTATGTAAATTTAACCCTTTATTTTGAAACAATTTTCTCAGGTGTAGGCACTGTTTGTCTGGTTGTTAAAAAACAAAAGTCCCTCCGAAAGGGTAAGTTTTGGATTATGTTTACATTTTGTGTTTATAGTTTGGGTGGTGTTCTGGTTGTTTGATTGGGTTCACGTGTGAGAGAGTTGCAAAAGGTGTGTCTATTTTTGTTGTATACTTGAGAGAACACAAAGTTCTTTAGTTATTATTAAGTGAACCCTCTTTTATTTTCTTTTACATATGAATTTCACTTCCATAATATTAGGATTCTTAAGAATGCTGCAGTGGAAAATTCCATCTTTAGAAATGATTTTATACATCAAGTTTTTACATGTGAATTCCCCGAAATTTCTTTTTTCAAAAGGCTTAGATTTTATTTGACATATCAGACTTAAAACATGTATTAGAATTTGTGTCATTTGTGTGTTTGAATAACACAAAAATCAATTATTCAATTCCATCCCATAAAATTATAGTGATTCCTGTGAAAAATGTATAAATAATTATTTGTTGCTTTAACTTTACCATAAAAATTAATTGATTATTTCTTACCATAAAACTAATCTAAACACACTGTTAATCTTCATTCAAAATTTTCCCATTTGTTGATTGGATGAATGCTTAAATTTGGTGATTACCAAATCCATTTTCATGATTTTATTGGTGCAGCATTGCAGCGGGGTGTTTTGCATTTGCATACCCTTGTACAAACAGTGATGATTTTACTTTCAAATTTTAGGTTAGTACAATCATGTATGAATCAAGCTTTATAGGAAGTGCCATCTTTTTCCTCATCTAGCCAAAAGTAAATAATAAAGGAACCCATCACATACTAGGGAGGGGACTTCGAAAGGGCACTATCACCTAGGGTGGGGAATCAAAATAGTGTTATAGGGTGGTGTAGTGGAATTATTTTGGATTTTAGGTCTAAAAGGAGTCTCCTCGGAATTATTTGTGATACCTAACTTTTCGGTTCAAAATGTTTATTCTTAGTAACAATTCAACTAAATCACTTAAAAAGAAGAAAAAAATTGGTAAGAGATCATTGTATCTCATTTTGCATGTGAATTGGCAATAGATTTGATGGGGTTACTTTACCCATTCGCTTCAGAAAAATCGTAGACGAATTGATTCGATGCAGGTGGTCTTTTTTTAAAAGCCTAAATATAGGGAAGACTTGTATTAAAAAGTAAAGGTTTAAATTAATTTACAAGTTCTTAAATTATTTGATAATTCTTAATTAGATTTTTTTTTTCAATTAAGTTCCTGTATTTGAATTTATTTTTTAATTAGGTCTTATTGTTAACTTTGTTAAGAAAATTAACGACAGAAATTTAATTAAAAAAATACAAATTTACGAACCTAATTGAAAAATTAATAGAAATGTGAATATATAGACGTTTCTGTGTTTCCGTTAACAATTATTAAATGAATATGAGAAAAGATACAAAATTTTAATGAGTTTTACAAAGAGAGAAGATAAGGGGGGAAATAATAGGAAGAAAAATATTATAGGATAATAAAATATAAAAAAAAACACGAGAGATAAAAGTAATTTCTATTCAGTAAAAAAAAATAATTGCTATTATTAGAAACACGATAATAAATCCTTATAAAAAACGATAATAAATTAATTAATTTAATTGGTATAATAATAAAACCTAGCATGTAGAATAATACAAGGTTACACATTGTAGAATAATATGTCTAGTATATCACTTGTATACAGATAATATAGATAAGTTGGGAAAACACGTGCTGCATAAGAACTGTTAATTCCAAATTGGATCCATAATTTGGGCTTACCTTGTGGGAGACTGGGCTTAGGTAACTCCATGTAGCCTTTAATACAAAAAAAAAAAAATTCCCTATAGATACTATTTATTTATTGATATCCTGTTTTTATTCGCAAAGATTTCGAGACAAAATTATAGAATTGCTTAATCTTCTAAAGATGTTTGAGATTACGAGAATACAAGTATTCAAATGATTAATTTAGAGAAATCATGTTATCTTCAATAAAAAAACTCACATTGTATTAAAAAAATTTAAAATAAGAAATCCTAAAAAGTTCTAATATCACATTATATGAAATCTATTATATTTTACGAGTATTTGTCAATTTATTGGGCTGGTATATCATATCTTCATACTCCTAATTTAGGAGTATATATTTTTAGATGGAAAAAGAAAAGGGATTTCCATAATTAACACGGATTATAACATTATTTACATACTATCAAATCATTGTTTTCACATGAACAATTCTAAAGGAATTTAGACACTAGAGAATCTAAAAAAAAAAAAAAAAAACATCACGGAAAGTTTGGCGCAAGTTTTTGGCATCAAAAGAGAATTTCACGCATAAGAATATGCAAGTTTTTTTTTTAACATAAGAATATGCTTATATTTTTTTATTAATAAGAATATGCTTATATGCAAGTTGACATGAAGTATTATACATGTGGGAGGAAATAGAATTATATAATACATCATAAAAAAGATTATCAATTTTAAGTATGATTAAATCTTAAATTAAGAATTAATTTTATAATCAATCATATGAGGTGAGATTTAACTGAACAACTAAAGATCCTAATTATAATAGTTACCAAATATATATATGTATGTGATTATCAAATATTTGTGTATGTGAGGAATCAGAAAATAGCATTGATATGTATTCTTTTAAAGATATTTTATGTATTGATAATATAAAATAATTTATATTATTAGTAACAATTTATTATATAAGATAAATTTGTTAATTTTTTTATTTTAAAAGTTATATTAATGATAATTTTTAAGTGATTGAGAATGGAAAAAAATTATATGAGCAATGTATAGTCATGAAAATATTTTTTAACACTATGTTTTTTATATTCTTGGTATAAAATTAAATTTCATGCTAATTTTTCCTAGTTATTTGATTCTTTTTCCTCTTAGATAGAATTTAATCAAATTCAAATAAAATTTTAAAATTAAACTGATTATTAAATAAATAATAAAACAAAAATGATTGAATTGAACAAATTTTCGTCTTAAATCCAATTCAATCTAGTATGCATTCGAATCCGCGAACATAGTTGAAGGTAAGGCAGTGGTTCTGTCGTCTGTGATTAAGCAAGACAAATACCAGTGAGCTAGGCATAGATCACGTCAGATGAGCCACTAGTCATTCATTTATTATTTAATCATTTAAATATTATTTGACAAAAATAATTAAATAAATAAATAGTCATTTTTATTATACTACCAATTTCATCACTGATAAAAGAATAAAATTTATCCAATGTATAAAAAGTGAAAAAAATCTAACTCATTATTAACTTTCATCCATTAATATCAAAGAATTCGTCTACCTAATAATAAGAATAAAAATATTATGAAATTCATATTCACCTTAACATAACAAATAATATTAATAATAAATAGATCCCTAAATTTAATAATTTTTTATCCTTCAATTATACAACTTATCAATACAAAATATATAAATCTAATTAATTGATATTAATAAAAAGATATTTTTTCATGAAATAAATAATTATAATAATAAAATCAGAAACTTCTAACGTGTTATTGATGCATTATTTTGTTAATAATCTTAATTTAAGGGGGTGTATTGGATTAAGATTTCAAAGGACTTTAAAAGACTTTTTTATGATTAAAAAGTCTTGTGGTATTCAATCAAGACTTTTATAAAATATAAACAAATCTTTGTGGTATTCAATTAAGACAATAAAGATTTTTTTTTCATGGCAACAAAATCTGTTGGTATTCAATTGAGATTTCTTACCATTTTTAAAATGTCTTTTGGTATTCAAAAGTAAATAGATTTTGATGGATTCTTTTGTGGAATGGATTTTGAGAGACTTTTTAGTTAGAAATACACATAAAATACTCCTCCAACAATCTCACCCAAACCCTTGAGACTTTTCATAATCTTCCAAGGACTTTTTCTTCTCCTGCCGAACAAGACACAAACCACTACCAGGTTCATTCTCTTACAACTTTTCAATCAATTTTACTTATTTTTTTAATGGCAATCGATAGTCAATATTGTTCATACTATATGTATATTACGCAAATCAAAAGAAAAGGGTGTTGTATATGCTTCAAGATTTCGTATTCATATTGTTTTCAACGTCCAGGCAATGAATATGCATCAAAAGAATGTCAATTGATATGCATCAAGATTTCATATTGCTTTTTTTTTAGTACTGTATATGCAAATCAAAATAAAAAACTTTTTTTTTTTTTCTGTTTCTTCAACTTGTTTTTTTACAACGTCCATTATTATTATTATTATTTTCTTGTGTTATTATTAAAATGTTAATTATTAATGTGTTATTATTATTTTTTTGACAGCGTGTTATTATTATTATTATTGTGTTAATAATTTTTTAATTGTTATTGTGTTATTATTATTGTTATTTTGTTAATAGTTTTTTTTTAAAATGATTTTATGATATATGAGTATTATTTTTATGGAAAATGCTAACATGTGCCCTTAAGACACTTGTTAGTGTATTATGTATAGAGATTTTGCAGGTCACGGTAATGACCCTGAAAATGAAAAGGAATTATTTAATCTTCGGCATGCATCCTTAAGGAATGTGATTGAGAGGATATTTGGTATTTTTAAATCGTGGTTCACAATTTTTAAGTCAGCACCTCCATTTCTATTTAAAACACAAGCAGAGCTTGTGTTGGCATGTGCAGCACTTCATAATTTTCTTCGCAAAGAATGTCGTTCTGATGAATTTCCAGTGGAACCTACTGACGAGTCTTCATCTTCATCTTCAGTGTTACCAAATTACGAAGACAATGATCATGAACCCATTATTCAAACACAAGAGTAGGAACGAGAAGATGCTAATATATGGAGGACTAATATAGATTCAGATATGTGGAGAAATGCTAATAATTAGGCGAACATGAAGTGAGAATCACTTTGTTATTATTTTTTTAGGCAATAATGACTTTGTTATTAAAAGGTTTAAAATTTCTATCGTTTTTATTTTCTTTATTCAAATATTATAATTTATTTATCATCTTTTTCATTCACTTTTGTAACTTCTGTTATTTTTTTGTTTAAAATGTATTAATCTTTCAAAATCTTAAAAATCCATAAAGTACTTTGAAATCTTAAAAATCTGTGTTAGAAATCCATTAAAATCTTGGGTTAAGAATTCTGATTGTAAAAAGTCTTTTAAAAAAAATCTTTTAAAATCCCACAAAATCAATACAATCCCAATCCAATACACTCCCCTAAGTTTATATATTTGATGGATAAATTTGTAATAAATTTTATTTCTTCGGTATTCAATTTTTAATTTACATCCCTGTTTAAACGGCGAAGCTCTCTCTGTTTGTTACTTTTTTTTTTTATTAATTGTCAGTATCTGTTTGGGGGTGAAGTGCCAATTTGTCAAATTAGTAATTTAATTAATAATTATTAATTATAAATTATCTGAGTAAAGATGGGTTGTTAAGCTGCTGAAGTTGTCGTCTTCTAGATTATTAGGGTTTTTATTCTGTTGCAGAGACAGTGGTTGAGAATCACTGCTCAAAAGAAGAAGAATAATAGTACCAAATTCCAACCAGATAAGGAGTGTGGAATTTCGAAGTTTCACTTCTTTCTTTTACTACTACTTGATACCCTTTTCCTTTCTCTCTCTTCTCTTATTCTCGTTGTTTAGTTACCTACCGTGGATCAAAGTCAATACCCTACCTCGCTCCTTTTTTTTTTTTTTTAATTTGATTTCTTTTGGGTTTAGCAGCCTCCCCAAAAGGGTTATTTTATTTTGTTATGACATTCTGTAATTTCCCCCAAAAATTGATTTTTTAGATCGATTCGTTGATGGGTCATGCTGGGGTGTTGTCAATCGTTGTAATGGCTAATTGAAGTTCTGTGGGTGTTTTGTTGGGAAAATGGGGGATCAAGGTGTTAATGTTGGGAGAGAGGAAGAGGAAGATGAGTTTTGCAGTTGTTGTGGAGATGAAGATGAGGAAGTGTGGAAAGAGACTGAGGAACCTGTTGTGGAAAAAGGTTTGAAGGATGAGCTTGATGAATTTTCAGTGAAAATGTTCTTTAAGGGGTTGTCAATGGCAGGGGTCGAAAATTTAAGTTCTGGGTTTTCAGGGATTGGAGTGTTCATGGAAAGGTCTTCAGGTCTACCTGCTATAAGGGTGCAGAAAAAGCTTGACTTTTATGCGGAGGAGTCTGTGGTTGACTATTTGGCACTCTTGGATGGGTTGCTGGAAGCTGTGCAGAAAAAGATCCGCAGGGTTTTTGCTTTCACTGATTCTGAGTTGTTGCATGATCAGGTTGGCATTTCAGTGTTGGATGTTAACATTTGTTTGTTTTATTATGATATGGTTATGTCCTTTACATGAATTGATGAAGACCTAGACAAGCACTTTGAAGCTATAATTAATCACTTATATGAAATTTGTAGCTAATTAGAGTGTGTCTGTTAAAATATTGGCTATATTCTTTTCTTTCCAATTGTTCAGGCATGTTATGCTTTTTTGTTCATGTTTCCTTTTTTTGTGGATCGACACTGAGATAAGCATTGTTGTGTATGCTAATGGGCGTTGAGTCTAGCAGAAATAGCTACTAGCTAGCCCCCCACAACTTGATGAACCAAGGTTTGAATCTCCGCTATGAGAGGTGTCTATATTTAGTGTATGACCATGCCTCAAATAGGATTGCTTCCAAAAGAGGATATCTGTTGTGGAAATATAAAAGAGAACAAAACTTCAAGCCTTGTGCTATTGCTGTGTTTGCGCAAACATCATATGGTGTTTCATTTCTTAATATCTATTTTCATAATGTACCTAACATGGCTGTTATTTACATCTCAATATCTTTGTTTGTTTGGATGTTCTTTTTCTTTTTGTTTCTTTAGTTTGTATATATAAAAGTGTTAGAGGTTTGCTTTATAGCAGGCACACTGATTCAATTTGACAGAAAATTGCTTTTTTCTATAACAGGCGACAACTGATATAACTTTGCTATTTTTCATGCATGTGTAAGACTTTTTCTTGAATGTAGTTGGGGAAGCTTTGTGGACTAGGAGGATTGTGTTTACCATTTAAATATCAACGGATAGCCTACATTCAAATTTCTGTTTTAAAAATACATTATTGACATTGCTTTGATATGTGCCACTAACCTCTAATAGTTCTTTAATGTGTATTTGTTGGTATTTCCCTGGTCACTTTAACTATCCTTTCATTTGAACGTGATTATTTTGACAGATAACATTTGGGAAAAAATTGGAGATGCCTCTTTTGACGGCACTGCGAGAAAGGATTCTTGAACTTGCCAATAATTTTGAAGATTTTGTTTTAAAGCTTATACCTTCTAGTGATCTTGAGCAGCCACTGCATTTGGCCAAAGTAGCTATTGGACTTGTTACTTTCCCTGTAAATGATGAGAGATTGCTTAAGAACTGTTCTATTTGCTGTGATGACAAGCCAGTGCCAATTATGATTACCTTAAAATGTTCTCACACATTCTGTTCACATTGCTTGAGGGCCTATGCTGATGGTAAAGTACAATCTTGTCAAGTCCCTATAAGATGCCCTCAACCAGGATGCAAGTATTGCACATCTGTAACTGAGTGCAGGTCTTTTCTTCCATTCACCTCCTTTGAATCTCTGGAGAAATCCCTTTCTGAAGCAAATATTGGCTGTTCAGATAGAATTTATTGTCCATTTCCAAATTGCTCTGTTCTCCTTGATCCTCATGAATGTTCATCAGCAAGGGACTGTTCATCTAGTCAGTCTGACAACTCTTGTATCGAGTGTCCTGTTTGTCGGAGGTTTATCTGTGTGGATTGTAAGGTTCCTTGGCATTCTTCTATGAGTTGTGTAGAATACCAGAATCTGCCAGAGGAGAGGGATGCTTCTGACATTACCTTTCACCGTCTTGCTCAGAATAAAAGGTGGAAGCGTTGTCAGCAGTGTCGTAGAACGATTGAGCTTACTCAAGGCTGCTACCACATGACATGCTGGTAAGATATCAAAAAGTGTTGACTATTTTTCTATTTATTTTATTACATGGTCTACTATGAATTTTATTATGCAGTCAAACTATTATATAGAAAGTGGAACAAAATATTATAGAAATTTACATGTTAAGAAGTGAGGGAGGGATCTGCTTATCTAAAACTGTTGCATTCTGTTTTCTTCCTTGTTTTTTTTTTTTTTGCTCGGCTGTTTTCTTCCTTGTTTGTTCATGGTTTCTCATTTCATTTTACGATTATGTGTGAAGAACTTCTATACTCTAAAAAGGTAAAATGAAATTGTCTGTACTCTGTAGGCCTTAATTAAATTTCAGGTTGAGTGTTAGATCATTTGAAATTTAAATTTATTGTTACCTTCAACTAGATAACGTCCCTGACAAGTGTCTAAGTGAAAATATTAGACTCAGGAGAGAGAGATTGGCTGGTGATATGATCCCACTAAAAGATAATGTCAGAGCTCAGGGGAGATAAAGTAAATAGAATAACTTGGCCTGAACATAATTATATTAATAATCTATGTGTGTCTGTGTAATTCAGACCTCAGTATTAGTTTCAGATTGCTCTGTAATCTATTCAATGTAATCTTATGATCTGATGCTGAAGATTCAAACTGATTTTCTCTAGGTAACTAGTAGGTACTGGATGCTAAAATGGTATATATTGGGATATAGTTTTGTGATCCAAAATTGGAAAATCCTAATGAAGGCTTTAGAACAGCAAAACTGAGTTCTGCCATGAATTTGTAGAAGGGATTGTTCTGTTCTGAGATTATCTGCTATTTGGGTTATATTGATTTTTAGAATTTCTATTGGAGTAGGACAAGTAACATGTGGGTTTGTAATGGGCTATGTGTTAAAGTTGTAAGTTTTTTGTTTTACGCTTACTAAACAGAAAGTGCTAAGCAAAGGGACTTGCAGACAAGTGGCTGAGGACTGTAAGTTGAATCATGGTTATATGATAAGATTCCAAGCCCAAACATTTTTAGACTGGCTGAAATGAAACCAATTGATTTGAAAGTATCTAGGCATCAGAGTATGGTTAGATATTGAAAACTTCCTATGCTGGAGTTATGTGGGCCAATATTGG
The DNA here is from genome assembly GCF_004193775.1 of Glycine soja. NCBI lineage: Eukaryota > Viridiplantae > Streptophyta > Magnoliopsida > Fabales > Fabaceae > Glycine > Glycine soja. Next base: position 1,564,084 of record NC_041010.1, on the reverse strand, counting down.
GGAAAATATTCCAATACTAAGTATTTGTGCCTGTTAAGTACTTGCAGCAATGAAAGAAGTAGAGTGAAGCATAGAACACTTGGTATTCATGCCTGTTAAGCACTTGATTTCTCGTTATCAAATTAATATTTTCAATCATCTAAAATGCTGTTTAATAAGAGGTAGTGAGATGCCAATATAAATAAAGGGACATTTCAAATTCCAAAATGGAGGAATGAAATAACTAAAATTATGGTCAATCCTTGCCTGTAGGACCGAACCTCTATGTCTGTTAAATGAAAACTTTGGAGAAACCCTTGAAAACATTGGGCTTTGAGCTCAAATGTGGATCAGTTGGACCTCTCTTTGGCTTTCCGGTGGATATATATGTCTTGATTTTTCTGCCAGCGTGTAGCTCATTGCATTCAACATAGCCCATTGGCCTTGTGACGGTGGGGTGTCCTGTTTGCTTGTAATGATTAACCTAAATCCATGGGCTTTTTTTTCGCGTCCTCTTCATTCAAAGAAAGATGGTAGTTGGAGATGTTAGAATGGCTGGTGATCAACAATAAAACTGTAACCAGCCAAACAATAACCCTCTCCTATACCTTCACATAGTGAGGAGCCTTGGGACACCAGAGTACGTTAGTTTTTTATTGATGTATTTGTTAGCGTTGCCAACATTGCTGTTAGATCTATAATATGTTGTAGGTTTAGGTTAATGATGATATGATAGATTGTTGAACAGTCTAAGTCTTGGTTGAATTTCATTACTAGAACATGAGCTGTCACATTGATTTAAACACCTGTTCCTAGAGGAATAAAAAAGAAAAGAAAAAAAGCCTTACTAGGAAGGGCATGATGACATGTTTATCTAAGTTACGTTATAGCTTAAGCTTTTCTAATAGTTTTCTACTCTCTTGTCTTCATTTCAGGTGTGGACATGAGTTTTGCTATTCATGTGGTGGGGAGTACCGAGAAGGGCAACAAACATGCCAGTGTGCATATTGGGATGAAGATAACTCTGATGACTCAGTGGCGCACTCTCTTCAAGAATCAGAACAATGGGCATGGGAGACATTCAATTCTCTCTCCATGATTGTGGATGCATACTCGGACCAAGAACGATCGCAGCTTGCTCTTATTCAAAGGTTCCTAACTGGGGGTTTCAGTCTCAGTGACCATAATCCTTACCAATCTCCTCCTCGCAGTACAGAGTCCTATGTAGACCCCATGAAGGATCTACATCAACTTCCATGGCTAGAGAGGTTTGTGTCTGTGATAAGTGACAACTACTATGAGGATTACATTCAATGAATGAAACTGTGATAGATCATAGACTACCTAATAAGTTCATCAACTTTCAATCTCAACTAAGTTTTGAAAGGATGCAGGAAGAGTTTGTGACTATGTCCACTTTACATCAAGAGGTGTAGCAACATTTACATCATGGAATTTCTTGTTTGTTCCCCGTTTGGATATCTTTAACCTCAGGTGAAGAATCTGTTTCATGATGATTCTCTTTATGGAAAGAAAAAGAAAAGAAAAAAGGGGGGGGGGGGGGGGGGGAGGAATTTGGGAGTGAAAACATTTACTTGTGGTTGACTGGTTGGAAAGAATACAATGATAGGTGACAGAATTCTGGATTTTTAATTTTGGTCCCATACTCGCCACTTTTCCTTACTATCAACTGGTTATTGAAAAGAATTACTTATTCACATTATCATCAATGTTTTATTCAACTAATATAATAACTTGAGAAAAGGATGTAATTATTAACCAATCGAATTAGCCTTTCTTTTTATCACTTTAATCATGGTTGATATGTTTCTTTGAAGATTGTTTTACTACAGTAGGTGACTCATCAACAATGAATCTTAACAAGAGATAAGTGTTTGGTTTAACTTATTTTAAAGAAATATTCGATTTTTTAAAGCTTTTAAAAAGTAAGTTAATTATTTTTCCAAAATTAGTGTCATTATTCATTAAACATACATGAAGCCTAAATTATTTAATTGGTGATTAAGGGAGCTTTAATTAGTGCTTATTGACTTATTGTTGAAGTTCTAGCCCAAAGGATGAAGATCATAAGGTTTATTTTTTGAGTTTGGGCTAGTAATACTAGTTTCTTTTCAAAATGGTTAAAGATTGCATCTTTGATAGAGAGATTGTTTGGCACTTTGGTGCAGTTTGAAAGAGATGAAAATAGATAATAGAGTCCAATATTCGGTGTTTGCTACGTCGAGCTAGGCCATGTAAACCATAATCAATCAGAATAAATCAAATGGCAATTGTTTTTGTTTTCTATGTAATTAATGATTACTTTTTGAAAACAAAGGGTAAAATTTTAGTATATTGACTTGTGGAGACACTCATAAGAGTAAGAGAAATGTTTCTGTGTCATTAGTTGAACGTAAGTGTCAATAGATATACTAAGAAAAAATTAATTGACGTGATATAATGCATGTGTTTCAGCTTATTTTGAAGAGATGCTAGGCTTTTATATCAGTTTCTGGATAAATCTTTAAAAAATGAATATTTTTTAAAACTTTAAATATTACCAAACATGTGCATACATCATTTTTTCAGTGTTGAGAGTAGCATAAGAATTGTGACATTGTTTACTTTATAACTCTTTTAAGTATTGGGGGGAGGGGCCATCGTAGCCATTATTTAAAAGTTGCATTCCATAATGTCTACACAGCACATCAAAATGTTGAAGTAGTTAATTTGAACTTCATCCAAATTTATCATAAAAATTGTTGCCGAATACAACCCAAGGGTAAGTGAGTTAAGTGTTTTTTTTATTAAAAAAAAAGCAAGTTTTAAGATTTAAGATATAGAAAACACACCAATTTTATAGTTGAAGCATGGAATAAGCACCAGGAAATTTGGAAGAATATTCACTACAAACTCGGTTGCATAAATTGAAAATGTGCATAGAACGTTCAACCATACCAACATTGTTTGACCAAAATACACATCATGGCAAAAGTCCAAAACAGTTTTTTCCATGTAAGTTTTAAAGTTTGAGTAGGACATTCACATTTTTAGCCTAATCCCATGTTTAAAGCCAGTACGTGATGAAATGTGGAAAATTTACGTAGAACTTCGTTGCATCGAAAATATGTTCATAAACCTTTCAACCGCATAAATAGCATTATTTTACCAATTTGCACATATATTTTGAAGTTTGAATGGGACTGTCAAGTCTCTCCAGCCTTACAGCTTGGAAAACTTTGGCTAATCATAATTGCAATTTTTTTTTTCGTGTGTACCGGAGCACAAGTATTTTATTTAACTAGACTTTTGAATAGACTGTGTTAAAGGGGAAGGAAACAAAAAATACGCGCGAGTTTTTGTTTAATTTTGAAAATATGCATATATGGGTTTCAAACTTTCCCCCTCATTATTATGAATCTCTCAAGTCTTGATAGTATTTCTATACTTTGGTTCATAACTATATGACACTTCTTCTATGTCATCCTATTTGTCGTTAAGGTAATGTAAGTTCTTCAAAAATTTATTAATCACATAAATTATCAGTTTATTGTGACAAAAATATCTTAACTTGTTAAAAAAAGTTTAAAATATAACTGTGAAATCTATTTAAGTAGCTAAGTGAGATAATAATAAAAGAGGACATTTTTTATGAGTATACAATAACAACATTTGAATCTAAGATCTTGTATAAACTATTCTTTCCCCATCACTAGGTCATAGTGCATAACAAAATTAAACTAACATGATCTAAAAGATTTTAAAAGACATATAATATGAGTGGAGAGTCTATAGGACAAAGGAATTTATTCAAGAAATTAATCACCAGAGAGATTGTAGAAAGTGAGCAATTTAGTGCAAAGTATATGCATAGCGAGCTGGATTACACAACGACAAACGCATGCTTATGTATTAACTATTAGTCGAACCACATCATTAAAATGAGGACAGCAATACAAAGGTGGAGGAGTGATCATCATAATCTCCTGCAATAATTATTATCGCACTGTTTAATCGACATTTGAGTATATAAACAACCATAAAAAAAATATGAACCTTCTAATGTTTGAACATGCAAGTGTATCACATAACATCATGAAGTTATGAGATTAGTTAGATGGTAAGAAAAAATAATTACAGATCGATAAAAAAAATATAGATACCAACCATGTGTAGATTTTAGTCTAAACTTATCAATTTTGACCTTGACTCGATGTGTTGTGGATCTTAGGTTGTCTACTTTTCATGTCAAGGTAATCATTTCTCATGTTTGAGTATATATAATCTATTAGTGATGAGCATGTTTTTTGCAACTTTCTCCCTTTTTCCTACCAAATCACTGGATTTGTGTGTAAATTGAGTGTAACCCAATAATAACAGTCGGCAACCTTTTACTGTTAATTATTACAAGAAAATTTTATTCCTTATTTATTTATAAATTAACATTCTTAAACATCTTGAATGCATGAGAAATATTTTTATTCTCTTTTATCAACTATTGAAAAATTTTATTTACGTCACTTTCTCAAAATGTCTTACTAAAACATATTGTTCCTAATTAAGATTTTAAACTGTGATTTTGGTGGCGATAGCATGCATTGCAAGCCAATTGCAGTTGAAGTGATATATATAGTCATGGCCTAATGCAGTTGCTGTTAATTAGTAGCATGTCACTAATGTAATCAAGATATTGAAATCGCATCATATAATGCGATTTGTAATTTAAAAGCGATTGCATTCATTTCAAGCCAATTACAGCCAAAGTGATATATATATATATATATATATATTCATGGCCCAATGCAGTTGCTGTTAATTAGTAGCATGTCACCAATGTAATCAAGATATTGAAATCGCACCATATAATGTGATTTTTAATTTAAAAGCGATTGCATGCAATTCAAGCCAATTACAGCCGAAGTGATATATATTCATGGCCTAATGCAGTAATGCAGTTGCTGTTAATTAGTAGCATGTCACTAATGTAATCACGATATTGAAATCGCATCATATAATGTGATTTGTAATTTAAAAGCGATTGTATGCATTTCAAGCCAATTTCAGCCAAAGTGGTATATATTCATGGCCTAATGCAGTTGCAGTTAATTAGTGGCAGTCAGTAATGTAATCAAGATGTTGCAATCGCATCATATATATATTAATGCGATTTGTAATTTAAAACACTATTCCCATTACTTTAATTCATCAACATCTAATTACATATATGTTTATATGCCTGCAAAACAAAAACTAATAACACTAATAATTAATATTTATTGATAAAAATATATATTCATAAAAAATCTATCAATTATGTTGTAATGAAAAATGAACAAGTGCATACCCTAGCTAAAACAAAACTCAAGTGTATGTATACTTTGAATTTTTTCAATTATTAAAATCAATTTACCTGATCGTTAATTATCACAATAATGTTACCGAAAAGGACCTGCATATATCCCAATAAGAAATCATAAATTAATAAGCAATAATTACTACACAATTTTTACAGCATAAACAAGTTACAGAGCATAAGAGAAAATTAACCAAATTCATCTAAGATATTCATTCACAGTAAGCGATACAAAATTAAATAATAAATATTAAAGATTTAAAAATTAAATATACTGATTAAAAATTTTAAAAAAATAAAAATACTTTATTGAAAATCACGGTAGGAATTCATTAAAATCATCAAAACAAAACTACATTGATAATACTTATTCATAATAATGTTCCCTTAAGTCTCGTTTTCCTATGCGTAAAAAAAGAGTCTCGTTTTCCTATTCACCTTTTCTAGTAATGTTAGTTTTATTGGACCTAAAATAATAACTTATTTGGGGGGTTTCCTTTTCTTTTACCACAATTTTTTCAATGTATGAATATACTCTTAAATAATAATAAAAATATTAAATTTTATTTTTTAAAAAAGATTTAATTATATTTTTTAATAGTTTATTGTTGATATATCATCATCATCATCATTTTTTTAAATCCCGTCATTATATATCATAATTATTTAAATAATATTTCATAATAATTAAAATTATTTGTCATCCTCAAAAATACAAATCTCTCTCTCATAGACACAAGGATGTAATAAATTTATTTTTATATAAAAAGATAGGATTGTAGAATCATATAATCAACACCTAATTTTTCATTAATTATTTTATTCATTAAGAAATTTGTTCTCAACTGACCTAGTACCCATAATGGCCCAAGGCATTGAATGGCATCGGCTCAACAATACTAAGCAAGCCCAATATCTTCCCTCAAACTTGCATCCATACACAGGATAATAGAAACTCCAAAAAAACATCATGTAACTTTCTCAGTATTGGGGAAAACCCTAGTTGAGGTATACATTATTCTTTTCTCATTTCTCACTCTAACTTGCATTGATTTGAGACTCAAAGTCCTCTACCATTGTTGACTTGAGGAAGCTCAACAAACCACCATCACAACACCGAGTGACAAACTACTTGTTAGGAACTTTAAACAACAACAATCTCTCAAGTCTCAATCACAAATGTTAGGGCCAGTGCACCAAGGTTCATTTTTCTTGCCAACAAGTCCTCAGCAATTAATTCCACTAATTAGTGGGGTGCATGACACAAGTGACTAACTCCAACATCAACATAAAGTGTAACCCAAAAATAAAGATAAAAAGAGTAACATATAAGTGCAATTTATCTGGTCGGTCTCCCATTTTTGTTAAGTCACCCAATTCCAAATTGGATTGGAGTAACAATAAGTCAAATTATGGTGGTGGGAACGGAGTAGCTAGCTAAGCTAGCTTAGCTAGATGCGCATGCACCTGGTTTAATTAAATAATTAATTTTCAAACTATATAATATAATGTTGACGTTGAAGCCGCGGCTAATGTCGAACGTAGGAGAAACGTGGAGGAAACATGATAAGACCCAACTCAACTAGTCCCATATAATTTCTGATGACAAGATTGCTTCACTGTTCAAAATGTTGATTGCTTTCTAAGGTCAACTTTTCAATGACTCCCTTTTCTTCTTTTCCATCCATTTTTTCGTCTCATGTGACATTTATATTGATTAATTGTTTTCAATTTCCCCTTTATTTATTATTATTTGTTTGTTCATATTATTGTCATTTTTCCTCATTAGCACGTTAAGGCAACCGACATCTTGTCCTTCCTCGTTCAACTAAGTAATTTTGTTGTAAACCTTAGCTAGCTAGGTTTTTGCTTATCCAAATTATTATTTTTTCTAATGGATATTATCCAATTTAAGGTTAAGTTTGCATATATTCTAGATCTCACTCTAGGCTTATCTCTTATTATGTGCTGAGGCACACGATTGTGCCAAGTGTGTCGGAGTTTCACGAACCATGACGAGAAGCAAGAAGCAATGGCAGAAGCTCCCTGTGATCCCGCGATCTGCTTCATCGCCATGATCACATGTCAAAGTGAAACTGCCTCAGATCAACACTTGATTCTTTGCTCGTTATTCATCCCTTATAGGCAATCATTTGTAGGAATTAACTTTTTACGTATTGTCAGCCAAAATTTTCATTATCAACTAATTAACTAGAAATGATTGTTAGTGTAACTTTTAAATAACTGTTACAACCAACGAGTCTTCTTGTGTGTTCTAAACTTTTAGTATTGTATTTAATTTTTATGGATAGCAAATAATTATTATAAAAATTGATAAATTCATTAAATTTATAATTAGATACGAGTGTAATTTTTTTTTACTTATTTTATTTTTAAAGTGTCTTTTGAAAATATATTTAATTATATCACTGTTCCAATAGCTGTCTATACACCGTGCAGAGTACATCACAACTATATTCATAATTATCATAGTTTTACAAGCTTGGGATATATCCCACTGATTTTTATTTATGCGTTTATAGCAATATAGCGTATACCGAATTAGGTTGGATGTATTGAAATTTTGAAATTGAAAAAATTATCAAAATACTGATAATATAATCTTATAAGAATTATATATGTAGGAAAATTTTCAGTTTTTTTTTCTTTTAAATTTTATAATCACAGCGATATATCAATAAATCTTACTGATCTATGTATTGTAATTGAGTTACGTAATGAAAATTTTCTCTTCCTTTCTTATGTAACCAGTAAATTGTGCTCTGGTCACATGTCGTCATTAATTAATGGCAGTTATACTTATTAATATTTGAACAAAATACTATTAGATTTATAAAATTATAATTTTTATCAAATATATTTGACTTTTTTTTTACCTCTCACTTCAAACACTAGTAATATAATGTGGCATGATTGACAAGGGATTCTATTTATGATTCTTGTGTGTGAAAAACCATCTCTTAAGAAAAGTTAGTCTATAAATAAATCTCACTACTTAAAGGAATTTTTGGTCGAGACCTCTAGGTTAAAAAAAAAAAAACCTTTCACCTCATAAGCATAACTTCTTACAAATCATTTCATTTATGGAATGACGGTGGGATAAGTAAATGTATTTAATTTTATTGTGGGTGAAATAGTTGTGTTGATGATGAAGATGAAGATGACCACATTTGTAGATTGTGAATGAAACTGAAAGGGAAAGAAGAGGAAGGGGGTGGGGCAGGAGGAGTTGGTGGTGCTTATGAGTGGAGACAAAACAAATGCAGCACTGTTGGCATTTGGATTTGGGAGGACAGTTTTTATTTTATGAGGGAGACACAGAAACCAACCCCACTGGCGACACTTTCAAAACATTAACTCATGGTAACAGATTCAGAAGATTATTATTGTCATCATGATGTTGTCGTGGCCCTTTGTCCTTTAAAAGCCAAAAGAAACCCAATCCCCAATGCACAGTGAAATATATTAAAAATTAAATTGTAAGTACCTTCAGGTCCAGCCTTAGCCCTACGTTTTTTGTCCTCATGCCACCCCTCTCCCATGTCAGAGTCTTGTTTCATCATTTTTCGGATTACCCCAACTTAACTTTCATAACCCTGACACAAGCTACTAACGTACCCTTTCTGCTAATCTTTCCTTTTGTTTTTTCCCCTAATAATAGTATTATATTTTCTTTTATTAACTCTTTTAATAATTTATACATTAAAAATGATAAATATTAATCGGTATAATTAGAACACAATAAAAGAAAAAAATATATTTTATTAGAATGTTTTGAGAATATAAAATGTCTGTATTTTTTTTTAATTTAATAAGTAAGTAAAGCTTTAATTAAAAATATTAGGGAAAAAATTAAAATTATTCTTTTTTTTTTCATGCCCCGTTTTTTCTTGAGTTCCTATTTGATTTCTTCAGAGTCCAACTTCCAATGTTGCGTGGTCCTCAGATGTTGCCATTTCGATTCACGTTGTTTTCTGACTATTCCCATTTACCCACTCTCTTTTCGATACCGAGTTGGTGCCTTCAATTGAATCAGGCTCTGACCATGAATACTACTAATACTATAATGATTTTATATTTCTTGATAGGCACGTTGCGGGAAAAATTTTAAGTTACCCCAAAAAATAACAAAAAAAACTGCATGGCCCTTGTGTGAACCTTGCACATTGCACGTTTAATAATCATATCTCCAAAACAATGTACTAGAATCAAATCAAATCAAATTAAGTACTGTATATATATAAAAATTATAAAAAAAAAAAATTACTGCATGAGTTAATAATTCAGTCGAGTCTGTGGCTAATCCCCCAACACCATCCCTAACATGATCAGACCATGTGTGTACAATAGGTGAAAGTGGATTTGAGATATAAGATACATCGAATGGTTAAAATAAATAAAAAAAATCACAAATTTTATTATTTTTGTTAACAAAAAAATAATATTTTAATGAACTAATATTTATTGATAAAAAATATAATAAATTTAACCTGATGACATAATTAAATTATCGTAATTTTTATCCTTTCAACGATTATTTCATAATTTATGATCTTTCATGAACTAAACTATCTTTTATGATCTTTCATGAATTAAATTATTTCATATTCAATAGGAAAGAAAACTGTAAAGGAAAGTTGCAAATATAATAAAATAAATGCAGAAATAAAAACATGTGTTTGATAGATGAGAGCTGTGTTCTTGAATATTAAGTATAAGACATATTTTATTAACACTACTAGTATAACACTTACAAAATTAATCTTATTATTAATGTTATATTAAAAAATTAAAATGAGTTAAAGTGATATTTAGTGAGAGTATCAGTAAAAAAAGTTGTTTTTAAATAACTAATATTATATTAAAAAATTAATATAATACTTATTTTGAGAAAAAAAATCTTCATAGGTGACACTTAATTATTTTAAAATAGAAGGAGTAATAGATATAATCTACCGAGAGAGAAAAAGGGATGAATTTGTTTAAACATAAAAAAATAATTTTAAAATAAATAATTTTCATATATGCATTTTTAAAGAAATAGAGAGAATTTGATTCTTGAAATAAGTAAAAAAAAATTTAAATGAAAATAATTTTAGGCGAATATACTAAAAACACAAAAGAAAAATACTTATTTTAGTAAAATAAACATTTTTTTAACAAATAAATTTAAACTATCCACCCAATATCTATAAGAATTGAATTAAGATATCAACAAATTAACAACAATTAATGTATCTTATTCTACTGACTATTTATAATTAAATAAAAAAAAGTATTTACTATTTTATTCGAATAAATTAGGTTCTACTAATTTCCCAAGAAAAGAACATGTACTTGTGGATAGCTTCCCCGGCAATAGCTGTAATTTTGCTGTAAAGTGACTGAACATTTTAACTTTTCACTGCATGGGTGGCGAGTCTCCATTGGGCATCACAAATTCATTGCACTAAAATTTGTCCATGAAATGGGGCATTCATTCAGTAGTTGTTTTCTTCTCCCCATATTATGATGACACTGTACTATACATTTATAGGGGTTTGAGAGGGTGGGAAGAAAAGAAATTAAGAAACATAGTTAGGGCAATAGAGAAAGTGACCATTATTATTTATTATGAATGAATACGAATATGTTGTTGTGTTGTTCTTGGTGCATGATGGTCATGTTCTGATCGATGGGTACTACTGTGATATGTGTCACTGAATTGGTGTGGTGTTTTGGACTGAACGTGGTTCTGAAGCGAAGAAGCTAAGCTACAGTAACATAACAGGCCATCAATTTCTGTTCACGCTTAGTGGGACTCCTGAAATTCTGTCAGATTCTGATCATGTGTCAGATTCAGACTCTACTACTTGCCACATGCTGACGTTAATGCCCAACAACACATGCAATATTGCACTATGTACCATTTACCCCCCCACCTTGTATTCCATTTCCATTCTATAGTCTATCCATTATTTCCCTAACACCTTATTGGAAGCATCATACCAATTTCATCATAAGAAAATAAAGGTATTACTACTATCATAGCTAGTGGGTACGGAAAAAGTTCAACATACTATACTATTGTAATTATTAATTATGAAACCATATTGTTTTATTTCATCACATTATAAAAAAAAAATTATTAATGATCTCTACATGCTTCATATGGATTAGAAAATGCATGGTTTTAAATTTCGATGGTGATCGTAAATGTGATAAGTTAGAAAATCTTTATATTACGAATAATTATGAAACATATATGATTCTAATTGTAATTGTCTTATGATGAGTTAAAATATCTTAATATTGTAGCTGTAATTGCAGTTGTGAAATGTTATTTAAAACCATGAAAAAAAGATTAAAATTAAAGAAAAGAAAGAGAGGAGAAAATGGTTTGTAGAGTATCATTTGAATCGCAAATTCACCAAAAAGTCTAGCTTAATTATTAGTTGATGAATAATATGAGTTATTCTAAATTTTTTAATATTTAAACTCGAATCTTATGGGTCAAAATAAAAATTGAAGGTAATTTATGTGTTTATATCTCCCCTAAATCAAGATAGAATGGTGAAAAAATAAATCAGAGGAGAAATGGTAAAAATATATTCGAGTTTTCTTTTTTACTGAAATCAAACAATATATAAATTTGGAATTGTTATTTCAACTTAGATTCAATTAGATTAATCACTTAATATTGTATGTATGGAGAAAGAGGAGTGATTCGGAGAAATCCTCGTTAATTAGGAAAACCGTGTGTTCTACTCTTTTCCACTAGGATGGATTTTATTCCAAAAAGCATAAAGATGGTGGTGGACTTGAATGAATTAAAAAAAAAAAGAAAAGAAAGAATCAAAAGGCAATTGAATAGGAAAGGAGTAAAAGGATAGAATGAGGAGGATATGTGAACATTTCAATCATTCTATCCCAAATTGAGAAGAGAAGTACAACTAAAATTATACTTTCCTTTTCTTTTTTGTGACAGACAAGTCACAAGACAAGATTTTGAGTATTGGGAAAAGATGAAAGATAAAGTTAGGAGAGACTGAAAAAGATGGCTCTACCTGGATCTTTGGTTTATAATATACATGTGGGTCACTGAACCCATATTAAACAAGGACTTTAATAATAATAGCAATTATAAAAGTTTTGACAGATTAAAAGACAAGGTAGTGGGAACGGTATCGGTATCTGAAGTAATGTTCAATTTATTTAGAAAAGAAATACTATATTGTCAAATTTAAATTCAGTGCGTTTGGCATTCTATTTCAGCTTGATTGATAGTACTTAGAAATAGTGAACATGTTTCGATATAATTTTTTTAATGCAATATATGTAATTCTTTTAGAAAAAATTGAATCAAATTTTAATTATGATTTTATTAATCTATGCTCTCACAATACAATAATGCACGTTTGGAAATAAAAATATACTCAATAATTATTTTAAATATTTAAGTAAAACTAATAATTTTGAATATTTAAATTATCAAATATTTATTTTAATTTTAAAACATACCAATCCCATAAAAATACATACGTTAGATGAATAATTTAGTTATAAATTAGTTGAATAGGAAAATAAGTCTATTTTAACCGTATAAAAAAAGAAATTGGATATAAAAATTCAATTACTTTTTTAATTACCTAAGGAAGCAGTGATATTTAAATCCTAATGTAGCTAACGAGGGAATATTGAGACATTAATTAGTACGTGTATATGTCTAATGAGATGAGACGGGAAAATGAGAAAAATGAAAGATGTAATAAATAGTGTGACATAATAAATAAAGGAAAAAAAATAGAAAAAAACAATAATTGTAAAAAGAAGTGAAGGAATTATAGATATATGCATTATATTTAAAATGTTACTGAATTTATCTTAAGAAAATCTTGCCTTTTTTATAAAATAAAAAATCTTACTAAATCCAATGAGACGCACTATTTCAACTTAATGTTTTAGGTTGATAAATTATTATAACAAATAAATAAAATTATTTCTTTTACGGAAAAATAAAGAAATTTATTAACAATGCAAACTTTATCAGAACTATCTTCTTAAAAAATTTATCAAATCTATAATAAAAATAGAATCGAACTTTTTTTTTTAATATTAAAAAAAGATTTAAGAATATTTATCAATGTAGATACAGGTTTGTAAACATTTTGCTAAATTTTTACTGATTCGATCACTGCCTATCCACCGATATCTCTTACTATAACTAGTAGATTCAATCATCAATGCCCAAGTACAAAAGTAAGGTGTAAATATGAAATAATTTTTCCCCATTTTATTTTATTCGGGTAGGTATGTTACATTATTCTTTTTTAATCCAAACACAATAAAAGAATCATTACTTTCTTTTTCATAACTATCGATAGTTTAGCATTGATTATCCTTGATTTGGCATCCCTTTTATAATGTTACAAACGTGGTGTTTATTTTATTGATTTATTCCGAGTACTTAAAATTTTGCTGCTCTCACCTTTATATATGCTAGCTAATGGTGTAATTGAATTTTGAGTTTAACATATGTGAATTATTAGGATGAATAAATTTATTTCAATTAATCAAAAATCATATTTGATTTAGTATTAGTTATAAGATAATTATCATAAAAATGTTATGATTAATTAAAATAAAAATCAGTTTAAGAAAATAATATACAAGGAATGCTAGCGAGATTATCTTTCTAAGACTCCATTTATGATTGATTTTATCAAAATTGTCATTTTTTTAGGTATTGTTTCGAATTAGGATAAAAAATCATTAAATAAGAAATAAATCCTACAAAAATTATGATTGTCAAAAAACTTTGAACAATTAAAAAAGAATCTTAAAAAGAGAATATTGGAAAGAGTATGACTAATATTTTTTTAAACATATAAATTAATAATATAAAAATTTCTATCTTCAGTCGCTAATTTTTTAAAAATATTATAATTTTATTTATTTTTATAATAATTAACTTAAAAGTTATAGTTCACATAACCTGTGATTGTTTAATTGGTAAAGCTTTTTACACTATTTTTTTTTTTCAATAATTGTATTGAGATTCAAGCATATCATTCCAACTTCCGTGACTAGGCCGATTCTAATAGGTTAAATTTTTTATATATTCAATACATAGATTTTAAACTAAAATTCAAATAGTTTTATATTCTTAATAATGTATCATTGTATTGTGTTGTTGAATTTTTTTGCAAGGGGATGGAGAACAAAATTAGGCCCTATATTATTGGCAAGGTGGTGCAAGCAATGCAGAAACTTTTGGAGGGTGGGGACAAAGAATTATAGAAAGAGGAAAGGGTGGAGGAAGGTAAAAGGGGTGAGTAAGAAAAAGAAAAGAGAAGAGATAAATAAAAGAGAAGGAAGGAAGGGAGGAAGCATCCTATTCCATAATGGTGCAAGGGCAGTGGTACAAGAAACAATGATGCCGATTTGACATGGGAAAACTTTATACTTTGCCCATGCCATCATGGTTTTCTAAATTATACTCTTCTCTCTCTCTCTCTCCACAGCCAAGAGGGACTTATCTTTCATTTCTTTCTTTTTTACTCTGTTTGCTTGCTTTCACTTTATGGGGATTTTAGGTCTGTTTCAACTTTTAAGACTTTTGCTGCCCCTTGAAGCCAAAATAATGAAAGCAAACAAAATGAAACCACTCCTCTTGGCCGTTTCCAGAATATTGATGCCCACTTATGGCCATATCACAGCACAACCCTTACTGTGTGTGCCCCCTTTGGCCTTTACTTTGCCTTTCCCATTCACATTCACATTCACATTCACACCCCACCGCCCCATCACTACTTTCCAAACACATCCATTCCTCTCTTTCCCTTCTAACGTTCACCACCATTCACTCCAAGGGTTTACCACATCGGGGACACACACTATACCACTTGCCTTCTTTTTCTAAATGCATATATACTATCATATTCATTCCATTCTCATTTTTTCACCTCTTGTTTAGAAACTTCCTTCTTTCTTCCTTTAATGCTTAAATCATACATTACACTTCACCTTAATTTCTAGAAACTTGAATGAATATTACTTTAGACATATTATATTTTATTGGTTTAATTCATTTTTTTTTCTACATCACAAATATTTTTTTTATTATATTGAAAATATTTTTATTTGAATAAAATAAGATCATTATAAATCACAATATTTTTACATTTGAAAGGTTTAATTTATGTTAATATTAAAAAAATTTACATTGATAATCAATCGTAATAAATATAACTTTTAAGATAACTATTAGTCTAACAAAGTAAAAAATCTTTACACCAAAATATCATTCGAAAACAACAAAAATTCGATTATAATTAAAAGGTAGGAAATAATATATGGTTGTAGATGGAAACAATAAAATACATCATAATAAAAACTTTATATTGAATTTTAAAAAGATAATATGATACGTTTGAATAAATCTTACTTTTCATTTTTGCCAATATAAGTGATATTTTCTTACCGCGCATTGCATGCAGGATTCTATCTCCTAGTAATAATTGATATACCCTAAACATATTGTTAGGTAAACATTGATACCGCAAACGCTTGTAATTGATATGAGGAATTACTACCTAAATACTTAATATAGTATAAAACAAATAAAAAAAAATCATATCAATAAGATAACTGAGAGGAAAGAAAAAGAAAAAAGATCCAAGCATATGAACAAAAGAATTCCAAATTCTATTTTTTTTTTCTTCTAACTGTCTTTTTGACAAGATAAACTATTTTTTTTCTAGTTTCTGTTGTTCTAAACTCTACAATGAAAATTATGTAAAAAGAAAAAAGAAAAAAAGTTGTACTAAGAGAGATTGACATGCACGCTAGCATCCATGTCAGAGTCACAAATAGGACAATTCCTTACTGTGGACCCACACATTGTGCAAAGGCAAAGATGCCTGCAGGGCAACAACAGCACCACTGACTCCCTCAGCCCACAGTTCTTACACAACCTACCACGACCGGTCGCCGCCGCGGACGCCGCAGTGTCGTTTCCGGCCTCCGCCGCATCATTGCTGCCACAGCTAGATTGAGCATCATCGGCCACGGTGGCGCGTTCCTCGCCGACATGTGCCAGCACTTGTTCCAAATTGCTTCGTAGGTAGTTGGCTGTGGATTCGTTTGTTTGTGCCAATTCCCTCCAAATTTGGTTCTCCATGCACAAGCTTTTGACTCTTTCTTGAAGGGCCCAATTCAGCTTCCCCATTCTCTGAATCTCTTGGTCTTTTTCCTTCAGCTTCTTCGCCATTGCTTCTTGGATTGCGCTCACAAACATCCTTGATTGCCTCATTTTTTGTTCCTCCAGCTCCATTCTCACTTTCTCAGTCTGCTCAAATCCACAACACAAATTAATTAGAACAATTTTTTTTATATAAAAATAATAAGAACATCCCATGAATTTTTACTAGGCAAATTTTGAAAATTTATCACTCTCCCTTTTTGTTACTCCATACTCAGTTTTTTCTTTTCACGCATTCACACAGTCAGTCATAAATAACTGTTGCATGAAAATCAAATGACTCATAAATACGAGTCATCAAATCTTCACTCAACAGTTTTAAATGAGGTAACATGTGAATGCGGAAAAGCTGCCGACAGCAGGAAATCCGGATTCATAAATGAACAATTTCCTTTTGTCTTGTATTTGAATTTTTTTTAAAAAAAAAAAACTAAAATTGATTGAATAGAGGGATGGAAAGTGGGAATTAACTTACATGATGGGCAAGGACTCGATCAATTTCCGATTGTTGGTTCTGAAATTGGTAGAGAATCTCTTGGTTGAGAAAGGAAGGATCAGAGGAGATTTTGTTCTTCTGGTGAGCTGGGAGAGAGGTTAATTCGGTGGTGAAATCTCTTGAACGCTTTCTCTGGAGAGGAATATGGTAGGTGAGACCACTATCTGCCTTGTTTGGATCACAAAAGTTGGATTGGTAGAAGGACAAGAGTGATTCAGGCATTGTTGCTGGTTGAGGCAAAGCTGAAGAAGAATCCATCTGGGTAGTAGTGTTGTACATGTAATCAGAGTTTAATTGATGCTGTAGCTGTTGATTGGATTTGATGAGTTCTCTGCAACAATAAACACCTCATATGAATACATAGGGAAAAATCATGCAACAAAATTAAAAAAAATAGAACCATAGAGACAATAACAAATAGAGTTTTTTCATGTTTTTTTTTTCTGGTAAGGATGGTGGTATATTGGTACCTGTTAGTGAGTAACTGAGAAGGCAAGAGATTCATGTAACTAGCTTCAACTGCCATGGTGATTGTTTAGGGTGGACTTATATTGTGTGTGTGAGAGAGAGAGAGAAAGATGAGAGTTTGGCACTATGATATATTGCAGAGAATAAGAAGGAGATGAGGGGAGAGAGCATGCAATAGATGTGGCTAAGTATTAGGGAGGCTGAATGAATGAATGAATGAATGAATGATTCAGGTTTATTTAGGCCTTGGTTTTTGTGGGGCGTTTTTAAGAGATAGAAAGTCAAACGCATCTTTTCCTAGACAGAGAAAATCTCTGCATATTTCTTTTTTTAATTATTATATGGAAGATTAGATTAGATATATAAAAATGTTAAAACATGGTTCTTGTCAGATTTTGCCCTGTCGGATTCGCTTTAACGTTTTTTTTTTCTACATTCACACGTTTTAGGAAATTTGGTTTCTAACTTTTTCCTTTTCTTTTCTTTTTTTCCCTTTTACCCAGCATCGTAATAAATACTGACATGATACATGCAATAAATAATAATAAAATAATCACAGCGTTATATAGTCATATTTTTCACGTATTCCTAACATAGAAAATCACGATTTGTGTAGTTACCATCTTTCCTTGACACCTTCCTCGTGTCAATACTCAATGTATTTGGCATTAGTACTAATTTTAAAAGCACAAGTTCATCAATCAAACTCTCGAGGATTCTCCTCTCCATTTAATATCGGAGGAAAGAATAGAAATAAATTGTAAAAGTATTTAATTTGAAAAAAAAAATAGGAAAGAGATAAAAAAAAATTAAAATATCCAAATAATTGATTGTTAGTATTCACAATCAGTTCTGTCGAGAAAAAAGAAAAAGGTATTGGCAATCAATTGTTCCTCACAAGATAATCAATTATTCCTTTTGAAAGTTTATTATTTTCTTAAAATGTACGTTGTAAATAATTTGAGTTAAGTGGAGTTTGGTCTAATTTAAATAATTGTTATATATATTTTCCTTTATTATATATATATATATATATATATATATATATATATATATATATTCTTTTAGATTTATTTTTTTAAAGAAAAAAATAATTATATACTGATAATGTAAAAAGATTTTACATAATTATTTAATTATATATAATTATAACTCATCATCATCAATATTTATTAATTTTTAAAATAATTATCTTAAAATAATTTAAATAATAATTTATAACTAGATGACGATATTTTACACCATCATGCATAAGCATTATACTCTCTTTTTTAAATTATCTTTTTTTTAACACATTTTCAGAAAACTCCAAAAACAAAGGGAGCAATGCAGGAGGAAGCGTTTGCTTGCGAAAAGGCATGATTGGACACACCCAAAGTGAATGGTTGTTGTATGAAATTGCCTAAATTGTGCATTGGGTATTGGGAATTTAATTAAATCTATTTATATTTTTATATGTTGCAAATAGTTTCTTTTATATGTTGTTAGAAAAAAAATATGGTTCCTTCTATGATGGCATGCAGTGGTTAAATTTTTATAATGATATACTATATATATATGGTTTAATTATACATATATATTATTTTAACACTTTAGTTTATATTTTAATGATCATATTTTGATTATTAAATATTTTAGTTTTTTTTAAAATTGTTGATAGGTGTATGTTGTTTTTTTAGGGCGTCACTTAATATTTTTAAGTTTATGATATTAATTGTTTTTAAAACTAAAGATAGGTAAATTGTGACTAGTAATTTTTATTTTAATATATTTGTGATATATATATATATATATATATATATATATATATATATATATATATAATTAATGTTAGTACATTAATTATTTAGTTTGTTTTTTATTTTTATTTTTTAAATGACACAACATCTTTATAAGTACTTATGTAGATGTGGATCCAAAACAGGTTGACTAAATCAATTTCACTCTCTTTTTTTAAAAAAAAAATGGATTATATATGGGTTTTTTTATTAAACCTAATTAATTTCAAACCCGATAAAGTATTTGATTTCTTAAAATATAATCCAAAAAAGAGTTTGACTTAATTCAATTAAAATTTTGCGCTAACCATCTAAGAGGTATATATCGTAAAATTTGTAGAAACTCACTTTGCTTTTTTAACATATACAATAATCTTTTGTTTAGGGATGTATAGTGTAATATTTTTCAAATAATTAAGGGAGGTTAGTGTAATATATATGTGAGTGCCAATATATTATTAAAAAATAAAAGAGTTAAAGTAGGAATAGATAAAAGTATGGATAATTTGTAAATCTCACAAAATCTTGATAAAAAAATAATGAGTGTAATTTACTATAATTTTTACTAATTCCGATTAAACACACACACACACACAAAAACTCATTCCGATTAGTTTACAATATGAATTTCAGCAGTAAAAAATAAAACAGTTAAAATAGAAGGATAAATAATTTTATCCATTATGAAAAATTGGTCAAAAGTCAATGATAGGGTGTGGGGAAGATGCAGTGCATGTGAGTGGGGGCGCGATCGAGTACGGTCAACAATCAATACTGACTGCTGAACACTCGAAAACGGAACAGTTTCTGACTTTCTCTACTCTCCCTTCATTTAAGCCCCAGTCAATGTTTCGTCTTCAATGGACAACTTCATTTGTTTTTCATTTTTAGTCTGGAACCAAGTTTCCAACTTATGCTCTGGCTAGAATAGTAAAAGATCCAGAAAGATTTTTTTTTCCCCAAAATTTTATTTTTTATAAGTAAAGAAAATTAATAAAGAAATATAAGTTCCTTCTAAAAAAATTTAAATATAATTTTTTTAACTAATTTTATCTTATTTAATATCATTATATTTAAAATATCTTTCATTTAATTGAGATTTTAATTTTAATGACTATTTTTTATTCTTATATCAAGTTCCAATAAAAATATTTTTAATTAAAATTGATACAATAAAATTGTGATTAATTAACTCATATTTAATATATTTATTTTGTTATTATATAAATTGCACTAATGTATTAATTTATACAAATATATATATATATATATATATATATATATATATATATATGTTTTTTAATCAACACATTATCTTTTACTATTATTATAATAATAATGATAATAATTTTGACATATAAATTTAAATTAAATTATTAATTCAAATATTAAAAATTAAATAATTATTATTCAAATATTTTTGAATGATAAATATTTGAGTAATTTACAAAACTTATATAATTTGTTTATAATTATAAAAAAATTAACTGCATAAATAAAGTATAATTTTCACAATTTATTAAAAACAAATTAAAATTTAATTTTTATAAAATTATACATTAATATTTTTAAAAATTTGAACGTATTCTATTGTTGTGTAATTTATTACCTAATGCATACCAAATATTTTATCTCTATCTTAACCCATCTAGCCACCAAATGAGCCCTTATACGGATAATAGTGCACATTGGCAATAGAATATTTCTCTCTCCAACGTAGGTAAATAGGTAATCATAATCTATAACCAATATAGAGAGATATACATATATGGAATTACTTCCTCTAGTTAATATATTATTAATTAAAATTATTATGACGAAAGAGAGAGTGAAGTGAAAAAAAACTCTAAAATATTGTTCAACCCACACAACGATGAATAAAAATAGTTTTTTTTTTATATTACTACTGATTACACAATATTTTTTTAATAAAATACCAAAATTACTAGGCCACTTACAATTTTCAGGAATATTTTGCTATTTTATTAATATTAGTAACCAATTTAACCAACTCTTACAACTTCAAAAACCAAAAGTAATTTACTATTTTAATTTAAAATTCAACCTTAGTACTTCTTCAAGCAAATAACATTTGGCACTTGCTAAACACTAGTGCTTCCATTTCTCCTTTTTTTATTTATTACATTAACACAATGGTTTGATGGTGTGCTACAATTTGCTAAAATTCAATTAATATAGATTCCCATGTTTGGCTTTACCTAGAAATTCTAGCTAGGCTAACCACTCTACTATGGAGCAGAATCACTTGGATGCTATAAAAAGAAAGCATAGAATAAATCCACTTTATAAAGTTAGAGAAATTTTATAATTAAAGTACATAATCTTACATATGTTTATTATCTGCCCCACTAATTTCTGAGTGATATATTATTACGTTAGGCCAGTTACCTCTAAAAACAGCCAATTACGGAGGAACTTAACTTCACACTCTGAGTTTTCATATTTAAAGGTAACTTGACTTGTGCAGGCCCAAAACGTACTTATGAGGTAGCCTAACTACAGGGACCACTACGAAAGTGATGGTAGATATTGGTAGAATACAAACGAAACCAATAAATTGATACTTGAACGTATACATGCTTAAAGGTAGAAAAGCTTAGAATTTAACCAACTTTGTATCAGATAAGTTTGGTCTAGAGTTTTCAATTCAAGATGGTTGATGTTCAAAAATCCACTTCCATGTCTGGAATAAAAAAGACAACAAAATACTACATCAATTTCTTCTGATATGTCATTTTAAAAAAAAAAAGTTATTTGTATTTATTTTTCATTTTGAAATTATTAAATAAAATTAATATTTTTATTATTTTACCAAAAAAATAAAAAAAATGATATATGAAACTTTAAAATAAGAATTCGAAGAAATAAAATATAATAAAAATTATAAATAATTTTAACAAACATAAAGAGATCAATTATTTTTCTTAATATATGGGTGTTATAATCTTAATCAATAAATAAAACAGATGAAATTAAGGAATAATATAAATAATTATCAATGGGTGCTAAAAAATATTTATGATGCATTTCCCTTTCCCCTCACCTTTTATGGACAAAGAAAACTGCTAGCAATATAATATTTTTTTAATACATTTTTTATTATTATTTGAAATTTATTGAGACTCATAAAATTATATATAATAAAACTAATAAAAATAGAAAATGAGGCTCATATTATTTTTTGAACTAACTAAAGAGTGAAAGATTCATTAATATGGGGTAAAATGCAATTAAATAAATCATCCATCTAATGATCAATATGTTTTTTTTTCGATTTAAATTGGTTTAATTTTTTTTATCGAACTAAATTTAAGTTAAATTAAAACTAGTCCCAACTAAACTAAGTTTTTATGACTATACACTTTCAAATAATTAGTTAGAAACGTTGTCAAACCTGTATCATTCTTTGGAAATTTGGTATTATTTGAAGTTAGGATTTTCAAGTAACTAACGTGCATTTATTCGAATCTCATATTTTCTACGTTAACTAATAAATGTTTGAATTGTAAATTAAGATTTCAAAGTAAAACCTTCGATGAGACCTAAACGTCAAAATAATAAGTATTCATCTAAAATATATATATATATATATATATATATATATATATAGTTTGAATCAATACGAAAGGTAGAATTCTAAAATATGCAATTTTGCTACTTGATTGCATATGTCTTTGTATAGTCTCATTTTCAGTCGAGATGTGATCGTATAATCTAATTGTAAAAAATAAGTCACCTACATTTGCGCAATTGGTCAAACACAAGATTCTATCATAATACCAAAGTTTTAGGCGAAAAAAGCTGATGAACTTACTTCTCACCATCAAAGCAACATCGTTGTTCTTGCTGTGATGTCTGTGTTTGACACGATTTTGTTTTTCATCTTTAAAAATATAGCTTTTCATTTAATGGATTTGAATTTTACAAAAGGAAACCTAATTAATATTTAAGGATTGTGGTTGAGAGTTTTTAATTTTATTTTAAACGTATTTTCTTAAAACAAAACGTATTCTATTAAAATGGCATTGAAATTGTTTTCAACTCAATTTCTAAAGTTTTACATCCAGTTTGAAAATCAAAATAAGTAGTTTTGGTTTCTAGTTATAAAAATAAGACTTAATTGTATATTTTACCATTAAGTAAATTATCATCATTTTACAATTTTATCATACAATTTTTTTCCACATATTTTATTATCATATTTTTCAATTTTTACTTATTTTATCATCATAGTTGTAAAAATATGGCCTACGACAAAAAGCATCTGTTTCTAATTGAATCCAATCTCATGTTTGACACTTTGTCTAATAAACGTATAAATATAATTCTTCTAAATAATATGGTTTTAAGGATAGAGTAAGATTTTCAAGTATGATATTTCCTAGAAAAGGGCACCTATTCAATTGTCATTTTCACGGAAACAAACAAGGGGCACCTCTCCCATCCTATGAATGGATTGACATCATCATACATTCAAGTTTCAACTAACATGGAACCTACATATCATGTTCTGCCTGCAAAATTGATTGCTTTTGTAAGGTATTGAAAGTGAATAATTTTCAATTACTCAAATATGTTGACGAGTGTATGGGTTGAATAAAAAGGAACACTCACCCACTTTGTCCGAAGCCATCTAACATTTCCCATTCTTAAATTCCCCCACAAGCACGCACAATGAATGAAAAGGTGTGTTAGAGGATAAAAGAAAGAAAAAAAGAAAAGGAGTGGCCAACAAAAAAGAAGAAGGAGAAAACATAAATGTAGACAGATGGATTCCCACTTCCACCTCTACTTCCCATGCCCTCTTTTATTGCTTTGTTCCATCATCAAAATATATACTACTACTCCATATCATAGATCCTTTCAAAACTATTTACATTTTACCTTTAACCACCATGAAAGTAAGCAATACTACATGGCATCATGAACAATGAAAGAATCTTGATGTTTATATTTATTTAATAGAAAAAAAAGAAAGCATAAAAAGTTCATGTACTTCAAAAAGAAAACACACAACTAGATAAAGTATACTTATACTAATACTAAAGATAATGATCTTTATCAAGCTATTAATTTTTTTCTATTTGCTATCTCGTGGATGCAACATATGTTACTCAATTGATTGCCCCAAGGCAAGCCAACATCGTTCTCATGGATATCCAAAGTATAATTATTATAAAATATTGCAATAGAAAATTTCAATAATTAATCGTATGTGGGATATTGAAAATTGAAATAATTGTGTATATGGGCGTGAGATGCTTTAATTTTGGTAGCTGAAATAATCTTGTCCTTTATCAATGACAGCTCTAAAACCTAATTTCAGAGACAAAGTTTGGTTGCCGTTGCTAGCTTGTTACATGTGGGCTTGGAAACATAAATATAGACGTGACACAAAATGCCAAGTATGTCCAGATTAATATATGTACTTTATTTATTTTGGATGATGTCCATTTCATCATTAACATGGAAAGAGCACTCGTAACTTTTTCAATTGGCCATAAAATATTAGATTTTCCCTAACACTAATTTCTAGAAATAATGTGAATTTGACTTCTAATTTTGGAGAAACGTCAATTGCCACTGATGATCGACATTTGTTGTACTTTTTTCTCTCATTTCTTCAAATTAAGGTTGCATTTATATGCCAACCAACGTACTTTGAAGATCCTCCTGCGGTGCAATTCAAAAAGTTTTCAAAGTTGTGAACCGCGTATAAGAAAAGATATGTATAATTGTGAGGTTGAAAAGAGGATGAGCTAGGAGAAGTGAATGGATTTTTCATGTTTGATTATAATAGTCTGGAAGTAGCTTTTGTATTCTCTTCTTTGACTCTTTTTGTTAACTTTTTTCTTTCTTTCTCAGTTCTCTAATAAAAAACGGTAAACAAAATGATATCAATTACCCCTCAGAGGGCATATGATTTTCTTTTTTATATATATATATATATAATATTTTTATGAAAATCTTGTTTGAGGCAATAAGATTATTATAAATAATAATTTTTTTTAAAATATTTAACGTAATTATATATTTGATATTTGAATTCAACATAAATAGTTAAGTTAAAATAAAATTCATAACATATTGGGTGGTTCTTTTATATATAATTATTATTAAAAAATTTACTGACCATGTGGTCTTGTAAGATTTGAGTGTTCAATATTAAAATTTTGAAGAGGGAAAACTTTAATTGAGATGTGAAAAAGTAAAACCACCTGTGCTTTTAAATAAAACGACCTAAAACAATTTATTAACATGCTGCTATTTCGGGGGGGGGGGGACTAGCAGGGATCTACATTGGATCTTGTGATCCAGCATGAACTGAAAATATTGAAAGAGGCTAGCTAGGGCCACTATATTTGTTGAAAAATTGGACTAGATTTGAAGTGGGTAGCTAAATCATAATGAAACGAAAGCAATTGATAAAGTGTCTATGCTTTTATAGCACAAAAGTAAAAGGACAGCATATAGGGTCCCCTAAAACCTTTAAGTTTTGGACTTTTGATTAATTAATTGAGTAATTATCGACCCAATAGAAAAGGAAACAAGATCTGATTATTTTAATTGCAATACCTGATCAAGATGAAGTGATAAACTGACTTGACTCCACTGTGTCTTATTTATTGATGCTACCTTAACCAACATGGCTGTTACTTTAATCAAAAGTTAATGCTATATACTATTGCAAATCTTTGCTGTTTCATGTCTTCATTGCTTTCATTCAATTCGTATGACCGAACCTGGCTAAGTTAACTTGATCGCAATTAATTACTCCTATATATATTGTTCACGATTGGATGCTCATTAAAATAACAATCAGAAATGTCTGATTACATGTTCTTTTCACATCAAATAATAAAACAAAATAATTAAGCTGAATAAGAAAGTCAAGAAACCTATTTTAGAAGGAGAACACTACAGTATATTTTAATGATGTAATTGATGATTTGTTAGTATTTTATTTTGCTGCCTCGGAATGAAGATCAGATCCCATTAATTAATTGTTCCTCATATTATGCTTAGCTTTTTTCGATAGGTGTTAGTAAAGGAACATATGATCTAATAATTGTCCATATAAAACACGCCAGTGTGTACTTGTGTTATGAATCTTTATAAAGAAAACTTTTCAATTGTCGACAATATTAATATAATTAATTAATTAATTCCCAGCGTGTACCTGCCACTAACTGGATAGCTACTGCACTCAATTTTATCTTAGATGTTTACATTTTAAGGAGATTTTTTTTTTTCAACAGGAGTTTTTGCACGAGAATGAAATCTTTAAATAGAAAGTGACTCGCCTAAGTTTAGCAGCATTCTAATTTAATTAAAAGAGTTTCCTGTGATTAAAAATTTAGAAGAGGAGAAATTACCTCATTTAATTTAAAAGAGTTTTCTGTCACAAGCTTTAGTAAACTTATAAAAATACTTATAAATGGTGACATATCAAATAGGAGAACACAAATAAAATCAAACTAGACCTTTGGATCAAAAAGCTATTAAAGTAGAACCCTGCCCTAGGGGAAAAACCTACAAAGAAAGAAAATGTTTAGAAATACGAAAAAAAAAATCAGTTTAATCTCTAATAGGTACCAATGTATAGCCAATTGTGACTAGTCACTAAACAGAAAAAGAATTTATTGCATAATTTTGGTACATCCTTAATGGAGCCCCTTACTATATGCAGGAAAATAGGAACACTTATTTAAGAAGGAAGGACAATTTGTACCGAAAAAAATAAAATAAAGATGACAATTGAATCTTCTTGCTTTTATTGTCCAGAGGCCACTCCATGAGTCATTATTAATAAGGGAGGACAAAGCTAAAGTCCAAAAAAGAAAAGCAAAAGAACAAAATGCCTAGTTTCATATCAATATAACATATATACTCTCTCTTTCAACATGTTCATGAATTCGCTTTAATGCTAACTTGAAAGGTTGTCCACAACCCCCATGTGATGAGTCCTTCTCCCTAATTTCCCCGTACATTTGCGAGCTAGCAAGCAACCATATATGCTGTGTGTGGGGTGCACAAATTTGAATTAATTAATCAATACGATATATAATTAGCTAGGTTAAGATAAGATTTGTTTGATATATAAAAATTAAAGATAAATATCAGAACTCAGAAGTTTACAACTTAAGATCAATCTAGACTCCCTTAATATACAATTATTTTACGATACTACTGACCGATTATGTTTTCTATGCATCAATTACTTCAAATCGTGGTCTAATAATCCATGATTGTCCTTGTTTTAAAAAAGTAGTTTAGTTTCTTAAAGGATTAGTCTAGACTTATAATGATGAAAACCATGATGAAGTATATCCTCTTTTTCCCAGAAGTTTCTTGGAGATATGACCTTAACTCTCCGTCCAACAAATCAATTCCAATTTAGTAGCACTAGATGAACAAGAATGATTAGACATTTGACAATCATCATACTTGGACATATTCTTTTCACTGTATGATAATCAATCAACTTTGGTCCTTGACGCGTAAAGTTAAAATTTCAAAACATGCTTGTTATATAAAAAAAATCATTTTAATATAATACTCATTTTTCTATAGAATGAAGATTTGTTTTCATTTTTAGTATTTAATTAGAACATGTATATATGGCCACCTAGCAAACAAAATTGTGTATTAAATTTTTGTTAGTGAAATTTTGACACTAGTTATTATTAAATTTGAAAAAACATTTTTTCATGTAAAAATTACATGTATCTTTCAAGACAAATAAATTTATTATGAGTGAAAAAATCATGTCTTAAATTATATTATTAAATGTAGTTGTATATTTATAACTCATTCAATATTACTTGTTAAATTGAAACAACTTTTCTACAGTTAATCCAAACCGTGATAATGAAAAATCATATGAAGAATAATGGTGCTTATCTCATATCAAATAGTTGGATGTGGTTAATGCAATTTTTGGATACCAATAAATATAGCAGTGGGCATTACATTGACAGAAGAGCATATTCAAATAAAACCATTATTAGGTTTGCCAAGACAGACAATATCACAAAAAGTTAAGAAAAGAAATGAGAACCAAAGTGAAGGAGATTGGTGTGCATCACTTTCTTGGAATTTCTCTTTTGGAGGCTGCTGGATGGGCACGATAGCGAGGAATTTGTGCGTATTATAAACAACTTTAATAGCAATAATAATTCCTAGCTAGTGTTGTCACGAGTCACGTACTTTAATGAAACTATATGATATATGATATATCGGACCCTGCAAGGGATAGGGTGTGGACCAGTCTTAGCATCAACCTCTTGTGGTGACATAGATAGATGATTGTTTTTTTTGTTTCCTTTCTGAGTTTTAAAATCAATTCATCAACTCATGTAAGAGTACTTGTTTGGGTTTACTAACGAAGTTGATGTGATTCAATATGTGTGTAGTTATTTTTTCTTTCTTTCTTCTTTTCTTTTTAATTAGCACAAGTGGAAACCCATGAAAAATGCACCACACTGATTTTTGTAAGAAGTGACGCAATATTATCAACTATTTTAGGTCTCTTTCATAGACCAAGCACAAGGGCTAATTAATTAAGCTCAATTAAAATAAGAAAGAAAAAGAAACATGATTTATCATTTGTTTAATTCACACCATGTTGCCACTTTTTTTATGGCTTAACAAATTGATTATGTAATCATCAGCTATTGTTAGCATGTAAAGGGCAAGCAAGCATGCTTTAGAAGTTTATAATTAACAATATATAAAGAAAGAAAGTGAAAGAACAAAATTTGAATTCAATTTTTTTAATTTTAAGTATCTTAATTTAGTATTATTTTCTTAATTAAAATCAAAATGGTATTTTTTAACTAAA
Organism: Glycine soja; assembly: GCF_004193775.1. Taxonomy (NCBI): domain Eukaryota; kingdom Viridiplantae; phylum Streptophyta; class Magnoliopsida; order Fabales; family Fabaceae; genus Glycine; species Glycine soja. The sequence continues at coordinate 1,534,882 of NC_041010.1, read as the reverse complement.
AGAATTACATTAAAAATATTGTCCTTAAAAAACCCTTCAAAGTTGACCTGTAGGTACCTATATCATCATATATAGGCTAATGCATGCAATATATATATAGGTAACTGAAAAGGTCATGTATCTAACATAAGTGCGAAGGTTCAATTGTCTTACGTAAGTTATTAATTTATAAAGGAGCGGGGACGCAACTGTTTAAGATTGTTATTCGTTCTTGTACAACATAGATATTCAAATTCGATTTACATTACACTCTTGGAGGTTGAAATTGAAAGTAATCAAGCAAAAATATAGAAAAGGACAACACTCACAATCTAGAAATTTCATTATCTTTTTAAGGTTTAATTTGTGCTTTTAATTTTTGTCAGAAACCTTTACAAACATCGCTGTAAAATTAACCATACATTTAGCTGAGAATGATAGTTAGGTAAAGTATTTCTTTCTGGTAAATAGGTAAAGTATTTCTCTGAGTAGTAACAATGTGTGTGTACGTGTACACACGATGCAGTACAAGGCACCATTTCATGGAGAAAAAAGGTATGATAATAATTATTCTATCTTTTCGTTGTGAGGCCAACTAACATGCTCTTATCATATCATCTACTTGTACTCAACCACAAAAAAAGAAATTATACGGTTTCCTTAATTGCTTTTATTTTAAGTCTCTTAAGATAATGATGGGTAACATATTAAAAGAAAAAGACTGTTTATTGATGACAAATCAGGTTCAAATCAAACCAAAGAATTTAATGACCAGAAAAGGACAGATTAATTTGATATTTGTAATCTGTTCAATTTAGATTTGGTCCTACCACCAGCATCTTTGGCCCCAAATACTTACTTTTCACCCATAATATTAATAACCACTATTTCAGTTTTTGGCTTGTTTGTGAGTAACCTCCAAAATCAACCATTTGTGTAAGGAACACATATCCTAATGCACCTGTCTTTTCAGGAAAACAATGAAATGATAAAAACGGTTTTGGGGAAGGACATGTATATATGATTTGCAATCGTGTCATTTTCACTAACTACACCCATTTATTTAAAAGCTGATTTAGACCATTTCATGTGCCTGACCCTTCTCACAAGTTGTGTATATAAATATTTAATTTATTATTGTGGTTCTCATCTATATCAGGGTCGTCAGTCTAATTTAGAAGCAAGAATCAAGTTATACATTTGGATCAAAAATCATTGTTAGGTGAAACGTTGAATGAGAAGACAGTGACAATTATATAATAAACTCAATATCATGATCCAATGAGCCTCATCATATATAAAAATGCCGCCTATTGAGTATATGTTTCTTTTTTTCTTGTTATGTCTAAGTGTAATTATATGTTGTTCATTATATCTATAAGATTATATAAGTCCATTATTCCCTGCTAACGTCTCTCAAATTTCAACTATTATTATCTGTTTTTCTTCTTCACCTGACTTGACCCGTGAAGCAGCCTACGTGAACAAATTAAATATCTTGACTTTCTCAAAACTATTTGAAATTTTCATCCGTGATGTAAATATATATAATAATGTACACAAGTTTATTTAAAAAGCTATTTTGATAACTATGTGTTGAATTTGTAGTTTAAAATGAAAGTTAAGCATTGCAAGCTTCTTTCTTTCTAATTTTGATATTTTGATCTAATCGATTGCTAGAACGTGTTTAAAGTCATGCCTCACAAGTCACAATGACCGGTTTAAAACGTTTTGTAGCTTATTTTTCTTCTCCTAATGTGTAAGTTGGACATAGATAAATGGCCATGGTTGCATGAAGAATTGCCTTGCGTCATTTCATCAGAAATATTTGGCTAACCTAGAGTTTGACTTCTAGGGGTGAATTATTTATTAACAGAGAAGCTATTAAAATGATCTTCCGCGTGTATATTTTTCTTTCTATTTTCAACAATTGAAAATTCTACTAGAATATAGCATCTGGTGTCTATTCTGTTAACATATTTCTTGGGGTGAGTTACTAAAGCATGTTCGCAAGAAATTCTAGTTAAGAAGGTTTTGAATGATTTGGGCCATGTTGACTAAAATAAATGCACTGGACCATTCAACCTAAGAAACCATGTAACTTCTGTTGAATTATAACGAAAACAAAACTTTTCAGCATATCATGCATGAGTTTGAAAGTTTGGCTATTTGACCCTTGAAAATGCAACATGCAATAATATGGTGATAAAGTTATCATTTGATTGAATATATTGTGCTAAGGTTGATTGCTTGACTTCTTATGACGAAAGATTTTTATGTTGATTTATTACACAACAAATTATCAAGTGTATTAGGTGTTATTGGAGAAAATTTGAACTTCAATTGATGAAATTTAATTGTGAATTTCGAGGTACAGAAGTAAAACAGCAAACTAACTACTTTCAGTGACTTCTAGTTACATTATTACAGGAAACAGTTGTGTTAGTTATAAAGTTTCAACACTTATAGAAAAGAAAATAAGAAAATGATTTAATCTTCGTATATAAATAAAATTAACTTTTGCATAAGTTAAACTTAAAGAAATATTAGTTGAAAAGTATATTTTAGTTCTCCATTTCTTGGACTTTTGAGGTTTCTAGCCATTTTAAGAAAAGCTAGTTAAATGAGAAAAAAATACATAAATAAAAATAAAATTATTTAACAGTATTAGGAAAAAAAGTTTTAATAGTTAATTTGTTTAGGGAGTTTAAAAATCCAAACAGTTGTTCTCTCTGCCATCAATTTTCATTAGAAAAATAACTCGACTAACACACGTCCAACATAGATAATGATGATGCCATCAATCTGATGACATATCATCAGTATCACGTCATCATGATTGTCACATTAACAAGGTTGTCATTAATAATTACAGAAACTAAAACTAAAAGAACAATAAAAATCTTTTAGTTTTAGTTAAACGTTTGTTTTTACCTTAGAAAGAAATAACCTCTCCACTCCTTATGTAGGATGGAATCAGGAATGAAAGGCCACAAGTTCAATAAATCTAATAAAGGTCGACAATGCCAAAATGCTGTAACTGGAATCATTAAAGAATATGATCAAGAAACACATTTACATGATTCATGAATATGAATAAAATGGAAATCAAATTTCAATTTGACAACCCAAATTATATTTTCAAAAGCATTTATAAGTAGATCAAAGTGACCAACATACGACCTTTACTATATCTATATCTATATTACATACAAACTCATGCCATTCATTAGTATCTTTTCTCCGATAATCTCAAGGTTGAAATAACATGATAAAAGGCCTCGGAGAATGGTGCTATTTTCCACAGTTGAACCCACGACACACAGATAGGACTATTATCAGGATAAGTGCTATCAATATTCCCAATACAATCAGCTTTATCTTCATGTTTTGCAGCCACATTTTTCGACGGATTCTGGTTCCAGAAGTCCTGAAATCTTGTGCCTGGAAGAAAATATTTCTTTCCTCACAAATGGTGAAATATAAATTTGCACTACCACATCCATATCAAAGTTAAAATTGAAACAGAAAAGTGAAAACATGTGGGTCTCAGGATCTTAGACTTTTTTTGTTTGTTTTGGCATTGTGAGGAGAGCAGAGGGTGGAAACTGTAAGATATAGAAACAATTCTTTAAAAATAGAAATGGATGTAACTAGCTGGTCTGAGAGAGATAATGAAGACACCAAAAGTGAGGAATCTCCTTTCAATATGCTACACTTAGCATCCACTTCAAAAATGATTCAGCCACCAAAAGAAATAAATCTCCTTTCTATAGCATAGATATGAAATCTACACTATAAAGGAACGACATTTAGATGCACACACATACTTCATAGCACGTAGTACATCATACTAACCTGGTTATGAAGGTTCTCAGTCTTGTCCACCAGAAGTTCTATCTTGTCACCCCTGTCCAGAACCTATACATTAAATTATACACATCAATATAATTTGATTAAATGTCCTTATACTTTAGACATATTAAACCTATGATACAACAAAGAATATGAAATAATCATACAACTACAATCAATGAACTTATGATGATGTCAAGGAGTACATTTTCATTCTCATGCTTTGGACATGAGATTGAGATTGGAGCCCTAACGCAATGCTAAAGTTGCCTTTTGTGACCAGTTTGGTCACAGGTTCAAATCTCGAAACAGCCATTTTGCATATGCAAAGGAAAGGCAGCATAATAAGCCAAGAATCCTTTTAGAACTGGGTTACATTAGTTTTAGTGTAGATAACTGGTGTAGATAGTACAAAGAGCCCAGGCCCTGATGAACTGAATTTTAAGTTCATTGAGGAGTTCTAGAACGTTCTCAAGACCGACATCCTTCACTTCTTAGATGAATTCTTTGCTAATGGAGTGTTCCCCAGAGAAGGCAATGCATCATTCATAGCCTTGATCCCCAAGGTTCAAGACCCACAGGGCCTTGACAAATACAGACCTACTATCTCTTTAATAGGCTGTATTTATAAGATTGTGGCTAAGATTTTATCCAGAAGGTTGAAGAAAGTGCTGTCAAAAGTCAGAGATGAATGCCAAAACACATTTATGGAGGGGAGACATATGTTGCATAGTGTGGTGATTGCTAATGAGGTTGTGGACGAGGCAAGGTGTAAAAAGAGCTGTCTAATGTTCAAAGTTAACTACGAAAAGACATACGATTCTGTTTGTTGGAACTTCCTGCTGCACATGATGAGACGAATGGGCTTTTGCGACAAATGGGAGAAATGAATTGAGGGATGTCTGAAATTATCCTCGACCTCAGTGTTGGTTAATGGCAGCCCCACTGACAAGTTCTTCCCTCAAAGAGGACTCAAACAAGGGGATCCTTTAGCCCCTTAACTTTTTAACATCGTTGCTGAAGGGTTGGCGGGCTTAATGAGAGAGGCTCAGAAGAATCTGTTTGAAGGATTTTTGGTGGGGAAAACCAATGTGGACATTAGCATTCTGTAATATGCTGATGACACTGTTTTTCGGGAAAGCAACAATGTCAAACGTGAAGGCCATCAAGGTTATGCTGAGGAGTTTTGAATTGGTTTCGGGTCTAAAGATAAATTTTGCTAAAAGTTGTTTTGGGGCGTTTGGGATGATGGAGTAACGGGTTCATCATGCTGCTACTTATCTAAACTGCAGATTGTTATCGTTACCCTTTTCGTACATGGGAATACCCATTGGGGCAAACCAAAGGCGAAGTGAGACTTGGGATCCAATTGTCCATAAGTGTGAGAGAAAACTTTCAAAGTGGAATCAAAGACATCTTTCCTTCTAGGGTAGGATGACTTTGATAAAGTCAGTCCTAAACTTGATTCCTATCTTCTTCTTTTCTTTTTTCAGGGTCCCAAAGAAGGTGGTGGATAGGATGGTGAGGCTGCAGAGGACGTTTTATAGGGGGGGAGATTCTGAGCATCAGAAGCTAGTGCGGGTAAGTAGGGAGGCCATCTGTCTACCTAAGGAGAGAGGAGGTTTGGGAGTCTAAGATTTGCTGAAGTTCAATTATGCTTTGCTTGGAAAATGGTGGGCTCAAGTGCTGGAATCAAAGTATGGAAGTTGGTGGAACCTGGATGAGACAAGAAGAAATCATAAAGATTCTATCTGGTAGTAGGATTTATGTGTTGTTTGCATTCAATGGAGGAGGGAAGCTGGTTCAAAAATCAAGTAACTTGGAAAATTGGAAGCGACAACAGAGCAAAATTTTGGGAAAATGGCTGGAAAGAAGATGGGGTCCCATTGCTGGAAAAATATCTTAGACTGTACTGTACTTCAAAGCAGCAACAACATTATATTCAGCAGATGGGATCGCGTCAAGTGGAGTGTGGGAATGGCAGCTTGAGTGGAGGAGAATGCTAATGGAGGGAGAGATGGATTTGGCAGCAAATTTCATGGAGGATATTGAGGGGATGGTAGTTCAAGTCCAGCATCAAGATAGTTGGTCGTGGGAGGGGGATCTGGCAGGGGAGTACACAGCGGGAAGTGCATATCGGGCACTTAATCAGTTTATAATTGAAGATGATGAGAGGGCTTTCTCTATCCTTTGGAAACTAAAATTCCCAGCAAGGTGTCTCATGTAGCTTGGAGATTGATTCAGGATAGATTGCCAACAAGGATGAATCTTAGAAGCCAAAACGTAGTTACGGATGAAGTCTGCTGCCCGTTCTGCCTAAACCACAACGAGGATGCAGGTCATTTGTTTTTTGGATGCACCAAAGTTATGCCATTGTGGTGGGAGATCCTGTCATGGATAAATACGCTATTTGTTTTTCCAGAAAGACCAAAAGAACATTTTCTCCAACATTCTCAATGCATTCTGAATGGTATTTCTCAACATAGATGGCAGATTTGGTGGACCTCTCTGACTTGGTGTACATGGAACCATAGGAATAGGATTGTTTTCTCAGGTGACAGCTTTGATGGTCAAAAATTGAAGGATGATGCTCTCTTTTTCTGCTGGTCATGGCTCAAAAATCTGGAAAAAGGATTTGACATTCCTTTCTATTTATGGTCCAGCAACATCAGAGCTGCTTTTTTTGTATAGGGGGGATTGGTCTTTAGAATTCTTTGTAGAAGGGTACCCCAGCATAGATATAGATCTATGGTTGCTTAATATTTGCTTTCAATTGCTAATATTACGCTACCATAGCTCAAAGCAGGGTAATCTTGGGATGTGCATATCACAGTACCTCTTGTACTGATTTATTTTATTTATAATATATATATATATATATATACTCTTTTGCCGATCAAAAAAAAATGGTGACTTCATCTTGGTTCTCTCTCTTTGTAAAGTAGAATGCCTTTATTGCGTCTTTGTTGTGATAATATTTATGTTTTCTAGTTTCAATAGTAATATTTTGTTGGAATTTATGCATCTCATTGTATGGTACCCAATAATACTCTTTTACTAGTATTTAACAGTTCACATATGGATCATAAGTTGTCGTAGTTGTATGGATTGACATCTCACCCATTTCAATATAATACTTTGAATAAGTAACTGCCATAAGGAAGTCAAAGACATTAGCCACCTACTTTTAGAATCAAATTTCCAATACTTAATCCACCCTCCCCTTTATTTTTAGGTTTGCAGAAGACCCCCAAATAACAAGACATATTTTCTAACCACCAGGCTCAGACCATTGAGCCATTACCATTACAAAACGAAATAGTAAGATATAATAATGAATCTAAAAAGTAATCCAACAGCCTAAGGAATAGAAATTAAAAAAACCCTTCCAACTATCAAAGCATTCAAATATAGTGATTGGCCTGATCCCAAAATGAAATAGGCCAAGGATTGCAATTCAAAGATATGCCAAAGAATCAGATTCCGATCTCAGTTCCCTCCTCATTTTTTTAGACTCTTAGTTTCTCACACTTTCTATCATTTACCTTGCACATTTTCTGGTTTTTAAAATAATTAAATTAGCCTCATTACTTTTAGCTAGCCACAAGGATCTCTAATGGACAGACTGAAAATTCACAAAGTATCACTGCTCCTCTAACAAAAGACAACATTACCTCTCAACCTACTCTAATACCCTTGATTCCTATCAAGTATCAACAGCTGTTAAAAACTTATGAGTTACTACTGAGGAGACAAGAAAGTATGTAAAAGGTTCCCTTACCTAACTCCCACTGCCCACTTCGTCCATCTAAACTAAGAACCCGAACTCACCTGATCATGAGCAGTTTCACAATCCAACACTTAGACTAGACAGCATTTTCTTTCCTCCTAACATCATCAACCACTTCATTCTCTATCAAAACAGTGCCTGTTATCTGTTTTCTTGTAATGACGTGACAACACTCAGTTATATGGGTTCTAGTAAACCTTCTTTTATTGTAGCTTGGCTCAGCCTATTAAAACCATCACAGATTCTTAAAACCTAGACAGCAAACAAGGGAACTGTGTTCAATATGAAAATGTGAATGGAGAACTTATTGGTTTCTGATTTTCGTTCCTATTCCCCTTGCCTTGGCCATCTTTTTCCACCAAACAATCACAATCATATTTATTTTATTGGCAAAAATGATTCTAGTACCAACTGGTCTCTTCAGTTTCTATGATATTATCCTCTTAAATTAATGCAACTAAGTAGTGCATCTGTACCTTTTCAATATTCTCCATCATGACACCCTTAACTTCAGAAACCTGAGCTTTCACCTTTGCAAGCTTGCTTATCTCTTCAGGATGATCAACACAGTACTGCATATGTTCCCTCAACTTTGGCCTGTGCAAAGAGCTTAACACATTAGCTAAACTAACAATTTAAATCCACTAGCTTAAACTTTACAAGCTTAGAACAGAAACTTAGTACCCAAATTCCTTGTTAAGGCTGTTTGCAGGAGCTGTGGCAGCCTTTCCACCACCATATTTTGACACAAATTCATCTTTGACACGCTCTAGAAAAGCCATGGGTAACTGTCTTCCAATTGATTCATCTGCAACAACACAATATGCTGCAAATTTCCAAAAGTTCGATATTTCAGAACACTACCAAACTCAAAAAAAATTTACGGTTCACCTCTACAAAAGCAGTATCAGTTGATAAAATTATAACTTAAAAGAAAACCAATAAATACTTAGTTATCAATCTTAGATAGCAGCACTTTGCAGCAAGCCCCAAAAAAGCTATAGCAAGATGATGAATAGTTGAATGACCACCATTCTGAAGATTCTAGATACAAATTAAATATTTTTACTACATATATGCATGTTCAAAAAAAAAATTATCCAAACTTTAATATATTCAATTAATATTCAAACGCCATGGTCTTAAGCTAAATAAAAAGAAAATTCAAGAAAATTAAATAAGTTTAAGCCTAGGGTTTAAGCAAAGTAATAAACACAGAATATAAAAAAGGAGAGATAAAAACCAAAAACAAAAGGGTGAGCCTCGCCACAACAGAAAAACAGAGGTAAAGCCATGGCAAGACATGTGAAAGGAAAAACAGAGGAATGGCTGGAAGTGCTGGGCTGGAATTATGTCAACGAGCATTGGATCAAGGGGATTGAATCAAGACAGAGAAGGATCTGGGTGATAAAAGGAAAGAGTATCGAACTAGGTTTCGAACCCATTACACTACTGATGAAAAAAAATAGGGAAATTACAAAACAATCCTCCAAAAACACAACACAAAACATTGGAGGAGGAAAACAGGCTTTAGCCGTTGATTCACAATTCACAGTCACAAAAGCCACAAATATTCACAAATTCAGGCGCGGCATCTGCAAAGCCAAAACACTCCACGACACATTTTAATATCTATAGCGATTAAAGCCACCACAACGCATTCTCTGCTGCGTACTATTAACTAAAATATTCACACCTAAGCAGATTAACCATAGCATTCCCCCAACTGAGTGTAAAACATATTCTCAAAGCAGCACATATCAATACCATTCTCATGTTTCTCGGCCTATCCACAAGTCTTATGCATACGAAATAGCATAAATCAGTTTGGCCAACTAACAAAACCCTAACAATCCATAAGCACACATTCAGTACAACAATTAACTAGCATTAACAAAACACCATCACAAAAAATTGAAACACAACACAGCAAAAGAAAGTACGAGGAACATACTGTAGCCATTGTCGACGAGGTAATTGAAGGTGTGTGCGTCGCAATTGTAGGTGAACTTGTTGTTGGTGGCAGGGAGCTTCTGAAGGCACTGGAAGGCGATGGAGTTGAAGTTTCCGCTGAATTCGGTGTACTCCGCGAGAATCACTGTTCCCCGCGACACGAACGCGTAGATCAGAGACTTCTGCCCCATCGATGAGAAGAGAATGAAGAATTTCGATTGAGTGTGGTGTCGGTAGGGTTTTGGATTTCGATTGTTGGAAGAGTGAGAGAGAGATCTGGGAACAGTTCGGTTTTTGGTGGTGTCACGCTTTCGCTATAGATATCCAAAGTTCCAAATCCCTCTCTCTCTCTCTCTCACTCTCACACGCACTCTTTGTAGAGAGAGAAAGGAAGAGACAAAATGGAGAGCAGGGTTTAAAAGAGAGAGAATTGAAATGTGAAAGGGGAGCTTTGAACTTTCAAATTGAAACATCGAATGGACAAAAACCGGTTACTACCGCAACCCGAATCGAATCCCCCCTTTATTATATTTACGTTTTTATTTTCCCAAGGGTTAACGTAATTTCTTGGTATACTTTTCATTTTCATTCACATTAAAAATTGATTTTTTTTTTACTGCTTAAAAATTAAAGTTTGAATATCACATTTTAATATTTTCTATAATTAAACATCAACATTTAAGAGGATTTACTAAAAAGTGTTTAATATACAGTGTCTTTTTTTTATCATATTATAAACGTGAAATATTCATTAATTTTATTAATAATAATTACTAATCTAATAAGAAATTTAATTAATTAATTTTTTAAAAATATTTTCTTCCAATCACCTTTTTATATTTATAAGTTTAAACGCAAAACTTCTTTTTTTTCCGGCAACTCAAAACTCTAATTAAAAATGTGAACTTAGTTCCATTTAAACCAACTTAATGTTATTAAAGATATAATATCATTTGTTAAAAACTCTTAAGAATTTGTGGATTTTATGAATGATTGGTTTGGCTTGGCAGATCCATTAAAAACTCAGACTTTCTTCCAGCAAGGTATATATATGTTTTGGAGAACATCACTTATGAATTAGATTGTAAATATGTAATGTAGGATCCTCCTCCCAAAAGTGTAATGGACTACCTTGTACAAGGTTACACCACTTATGACTCATGTTACTCGTAATCTAATTAGAGCATCAAAATTATTTAGTAGCAACCAACTTTTTTATTATATTTCTTATATTTTTTCAGCTGTTGTGTATGAAATTATTTACTAACAAGTTTTTTAGTTCTTATGTAAAAATTATGGATTTTATAATAATGTATAATAATACTACTATAAAGAATCAGCACATTTATTCATAATAAATGTTTTGTAAAAAAAAAATAGAGTACAAAATTTATAATAAAAAATTTGAATATGGTAGCAAGAACATTATGGTATCTTTTTTAGAAAAAAAAAATTAAATCATTTCATTTATAATAATAGACTGAATATAATACATGATATAATGAGAAACATGATGACTAGTAAAAAATCTAGACATCCTAACAAATTCATGAGAGACTCGATTAGCTTGTCTCTGGATAAAAAGGAGCATGCCATTTTGGGAAGAGTTCAGCAGTTGTCTACACTATCCACAATGAGTCCAAACTCAGTATAATTTGGTCTGTTATGCAGTGAATTAAGAGTCAGCGACAAACTTGCAACCAATCACCACGATAACATTATGCAGGTCCAGTTCAGTTATCCACGTTAAAGCATGGAAAAGTGCAGCATCCTCAGCCTCGTGAGCTTACATGGAGAACCATAATAATGCCACCACGTTTTTTATTTGATAAAATAACCCTCACTATTTCGAAGGCAAGCACAAAAACCATAAGTATAGAACTCATTGAACATGGCAGCATCAACAATATTGCACTTGATAAATCCCTCTAGTTGGGAACAAACGTGGTTCGCGAACTTTCTGCCACTACAAAATAGTGGAGGATTTTCAACATTTTTCATACCTTATTGTTTCTTCTGCGAATCTGCGCCATAGACAACATAAAACAGTTTAGAATTCAAGCTGCTTAGGAGGTGATAGTTATAATGATTGAAGGATTAATTTGAATACCTTTGTGGTATGTATGAATTGTCTACATTTTGGAGAAAATGTTGCATAGGAGCTTATAGTTTTTTGTATTGCTAAAAGTTGAGGTGAGGTGGGTTATAGGGACTCATCAACATCATAACATAATAGACCTCAAAATTCAAAGAGTAGTATAAAATTACTTATAGATTACTTATGAATAAAGTCCTCACATTGGTAACAAAAAAAAGAATTTAAATTCTTTTGGAATATGAATTTCTTGTTTTTAATATCACTCAAATTTCTTGTTTATCTTGTTTTACATGCTTTCTTTTAAAAACAAAAATCACACAAATAATTTTGTTTCGTTTTAATTTTTCTTCCAATTGTTAGTTTAATAATTTTTACTATTGGGAAACAAAACTGATTATTTGGGTACAATATCTAGACTTAGGTCTATTATTACTAATGTGTAGGACACAATTGTTCTTGTGCATACTTATTTTACACATCACATGTTGTTTAAAATTGTCACAAAAACTATAGCTAATAGGCTGAAAAGAGTCTTGCCTATTACTGTTGAGGAGTGTCAGAGTGCTTTTGTACCTAACAGAATCATAACAAATAATGCTCTAATTGCTTTTGAGTGCTTTCACTATATGAAGAACAAGGACAAAGTGAGGAAAGGGTTCTTGGGTCTTAAACTAGATATGTCTAAAGCCCATGACATGATAAAATGAGTTTTTCTTGAGAATGTCTTGCTCTATATGGGATTTCCAAGCAGTTGGATTTCCTAGATTATGAAGTGTGTGAATATTGTCTCATTCTCTGTCATGGTAAATGGAGGGTCTCACAAAAGTTTCATTCAACAGAGGGGTATTAGGCCGGGAGACCCTTTATCTCCCTATCTATTCATCCTTTGTGCTAAAGCTCTCTTTGCTTTACTGAATAAAGTTGTGGCTTCAGGGGATTTGCATGGCATTAAAGTTTCTAGATCAGCTCCTATGATTTCCCATTTATTTTTTGTAGATGATAGTATCATATTTTCGAGGGCCACCAAAGAGGAAGTTACTCATATCTCTGTCATTCTAAAAGATTATGAAACAGCTTTTGGACAGAGGATAAATTTTGACAAGTCAGAACTTCCTTGTAGCCAAAATGTGTCTAGTACCAAACAAGATGAGCTAATACAGTTGATGGGGGTTAAGGCGGTGGAAAATCAGGAGAAGTATTTGGGTCTTCCTACCCTTGTTGGAAGATCTAATCTCTAGTTTTCAAATTAAATGGTGGAAGGAGAGAGCCTTGTCCAAAGCTGGGAAAGAGCTCCTTATCAAATCAATGGTCCAATCAATCCCTACATATGTTATGAGATGTTTCCTCCTACCACAGTCTATTTTTAGTGAGATAAAGAACCTTACTGCACGTTTTTTATGCAGAGGGGATGTAGAACAAAGAAGTATTCACTGGATGAGTAGGAAGAGGTTGACAAGGCACAAGAATGAAGGTGGGCTAGGGTTTCAATATAGCCTTACTAGCAAAACAGTGGTGGAGAATCCTAGTGAATGAGGACTCCTTGATGGCTCGGGTAATAAAAGCAAGATACTTTCCAAACACTTCAATATGGGAAACATCTAAATGTTTCAAGCCCAACTACATATGGACGAGCATAATGAGGTCAACTTAATAGGAGAGGATATGTTGCTCTGCCATTTGTTTGGAGAAGAAAGTGGGAAGTGATAGAGAGCATGTTTTTGCCTAACACTGTTGCTGCTATAAAGTCAATTCCAATTCAGATGATGTTGGTGGAAGATTACAGCCACTGAAGTTCACCACGAATGGCATCTACACGGTAAATTTTGGTTACCATGTTGCACGAATGAAGTACAATTCCATAGAGTCTTCTTTGAGGAAGCCAAGGAACGAATGGAGGAAAATATGGGAGGGGGAAGCACTACCCAAATGTAAAAACTTAATGAAGGAGTTCCCCATTCAATTGGACCCATTATTAATAATGATGTACCCTCATTATTTGTTTATTATGAATAAAATCCACATCTTCAACCTTAAAAGAAAAGAATGAAATGAAATAAAATTTCTTTATATAAAAAACATAAAAAATAGGACGTGGTGAACGAATGTTTTTTTTTTATAAGATTATGTGAAATTAAGGTTTAAATTTTTGTTGAAATATTATCTACATTTAATATTTGATTGATTATAAGTTACGTAATTGATTAGAAATTATTACATAGTAATTTAAGATTATATAAATTTAAATAGTTTTCTAAAAAAAATCTAAAAATATGTTGGATGAAATTTGATTGAGAATAAATAATCTTCACTCATATAATATAATAATTTCTTGGAATTTTAACTAAAAATATAATATTTTCAAAAGAGGATATTTATTTATTTAGAAAAAGAAGAAAGAAAAGGCTTTAAAAGAAATAAATAACAATAATAATAAAAAATTGTAGACGCAGGAGAAAAGGAGTGGGGGGGAGAGCGAGAAGGGGTTTTCGCTTTTTGGTTGCAAACTGTAGAGCGAAGAGCGTTCGAGTAGTGAGCGAAAGAGGTTTTCTTTCTTCTTTCCGGTTGTTGTCGCGGCGGAACCCTAGCTACTCCGGTGGTGCGACAAAGGGTGTGTGAGAGAGAAAGGGTGTGTGAGAGAGAAAGCGAGAGAGAGAAAGACAGTGACGATGAGTGGGAAGGGCGGTGGCAAGGCGCTGTCGGCGACGATTCCAGCGTCGTCGCGGAAGATGGTTCAGAGCTTGAAGGAGATTGTCTCCAATTTCCCCGACCATGAGATCTACGCCACGCTCAAAGACTGTAACATGGACCCTAACGAAGCTGTTAGTCGTCTCCTCTCACAAGGTTCCTCTCTCTCTTTCAATCTTACTGTGTTTTCTGTTTCGATGTTTAGATGTTTTTCTTTCACTTGGAACCAAACGCAAACACCTTTGTTCTGTGTTTTCTGAGGTTATTGCTTTGCTCGCCCGCGCATTATTCGAAACGGAGAAATAACTGAGCGAGAATAATCCACGTGCTTTAGTTTTCTTTGTTGGTTGCGGAGTGTGATTTTTGTGGCGCAGGGTGCTGTTAGAGACGTTATCGGATACGCGTGCGTTTTTTTTTTCTTCTAATGTTAGGTTTGTTAATTGTGTAGATCCTTTTCATGAGGTGAAGAGCAAGCGAGAAAAGAAAAAAGAGGTGCACGCTTTTTTTTTTGTTTGTTTCAGCTATTCAGAATTGGTTTTATGTTTTATCTTGAAAAAAAATATTTTATTTTATCTTGAAATAATCAATTTTGTTTCTTGTTTCCTGAGTGTGTTCTACTGCTATGTGGCATATGCATAGGTTTATAAGTTGACAGTAGGTGAATCTGTGTGCTAAGTTTGTAGGTGGATATGATGAGTTGGATTGACACTTTGAGTTGAGCATTTGTTTCTGCTAACTGTTCCTACCCTTATTGTTGTTTTTGATATTTTATTTGAGTTTGTCTAACTATATATATATTTTTTTACCTGTTCTTGCTCTTGTTGGTTCAGATTAAGGACCCAACAGAATCCAGGTCTCGTGGGAGTGGGACAAACAACACATCCAGTCGTGGCGGTGGTAGGGCTGGCACAGATCGTAATGGTGGACGTGGTGGTGCCAACCAATTCGGCAGCAGTGGTATGCAGACGATGGGTGTTGAACTGATACATTCATTGCTCTGGACTGTTTATTTGATGAAACTTATAGTATCTGCCACTATAATTTTTTTTTATTATAATTATTTAAATTTCTGTCCTTTTTTGGGAGGCCAGATTATGGTCTGCAGGGGAAGCCTGTATACAAGAAGGAAAATGGGGCACCCACTTATGGAGGGTCTACATCCTCTGCACCTAGTGTGCTGGGAAACAATGCGAACATGAGACCGGCATCCTACAGGTTTATTTTCCTTCATATATAAACACACAATAAAATTTACATGATTGGAGTGGGAAAGATGTATCACGATGGCTAAAGGGATTCTTATGGTTATGATACATTTACAAATTTGGCCTAGTTATAAGAAGAAATTGAAAACCAAGCCTGACCACCTACTGAGGTTAATACAAAAGGGAAACAACCCTTCAATTTATTCTTGAAAAGTAGGCTGTCTTGGCATCCAACTCTTACGATCTATTTTCTGTATCAATTTAATATTTTTCTCAAACAGTGGATGATTATGTGCCAATTATTCTGTGGATTACTTTAAGGTTCTACATTGATCTTTCTGTGCTGGGTATTATGAACAGTGAGTATTTTGGTTTTGGAATGAAATTGGTTGAAAATGGACTGTTAGTTGTTTTTATGATGTTTTTTACAACTTTCTTTTGTAACATTTAACTAGATAGAAAATTTATTATATATGTAGTCCTAAAGTATTTGATTATATAGCTAGTTGTGTGGCTATTCCTCTTTTATCTATCTTTAGTAGCATAAAATTTTGTCTTTTTTGATTGTGCCTACAAGCACTTGGATACAGAACTGTCTTATTGTGTGGCCAGGGTGCAGTTCCCACTTCTCATGTCTCATTTATGTTCAAAATTGTTGCAGTGATTCTGTGGTTACTGAAAAAACATACGCATTCAGCATCGGTGATGGACCATCTTCATCATCACAACGTGCTGGAGTGCAATCTGCATGGGCAGGGAATACGGGTCAAGTATCAATGGCCGACATTGTCAAGATGGGTAGGCCACAGGCCAGGCCATCCATGCATAATTCTTCCATCCAGAGTGGTAATCATCAGAATGTCTTCATGCCTCCAGCAGCTTCAGATAACAACTTGCATTCATCGCAAGGTTATGCTTCCAAAGTTTCAGAAGCAAATACTAATCAAGGCCATGCCATTAGCGACAATGTTCCACAGAATGATGAATGGCCTTGTATTGAGAACCAACATGATGTTAGAGTATATGCAGATGTTGATGCCCATGCAAATTCTGAGTGCTATGCAAACTCGTCAAGCTTTGCTGAAGCTGATTGGCAGCAGAAAACTCACTTGGATGAACATGGAGCTGAAGATGGTTCCGTTGAGAATGCAGACAATGCTGAATCTGCTTCTATATCCGCTAAAAGTACTTCAGAGGATAACACAGGAGGTACATCTTTTTTATGATGTGCAGACATAAATTCCTACCAATCTCAATATCTCACAGACATCTTTTTTTATGATGATGACAATGGAAACTGGGATGCTTTATGCGTACTGTTCATAATTTTATCTTAGACACGTGCCTGTGTAGTCTTAATTCTTAAATTTCTTCCTTTCAGCTGAAGATGATGTTTCATCAGTTGCTGCAAACATAGAGCAGCTAAATATACAGAGAGATGATCAGGGGACAGCACAAGAAGATGACAATCCTTCTGTAGTAATTCCAAATCACCTACAACTCCATACTCCAGAATGCATGAATCTGAGCTTTGGAAGTTTTGGATCTGCAAACCCCCTTTCTGGATCTGGGTCATTTACATCTAGGTCTTTGAAAGGTAACTTGGAGGATACATCTGGTGCAGTGGATGCTTCAACAATTGAAAACTCAGACACTAGGTGTGCTGCTTATATAATAGTATACTTTGTCCAAACTTGCAATATCATGATTATTCCTAGTTTCCTTAAAGATATCTTTCTTGCAGAAATCCTGACTATTATGGGGATGAGCATCTTACTACTACTACCTCAGATGGAAATTTAGTTCAAGGAACTGGTGTGAGTGCTGGGACCTATGAACATACTTCCATTTCACAAGAGGCTTTAAAACCCGAACCCCCTGAAATTGCTCAGGAAAATCAGTATTCATTTCCATCACATTCTCATGGATTTAATTATGAAAATGCCCAACAGCCGGAGGTCCCATTTCCTGTTTCACAGACCAGCTCACAGAATCAGAATCTTGCTCCCTTCTCTGGTGTAATGGTAATGCATGTTTTATGGCTTGGTCATATTTTAGATCTTCAGTGAATTAGTTTAGAATGACTTACTGCCTGTTTTTATTAGATATTTCATGGCTGAAAATTTGAAAATCTTGTGTTCAGAAGCAGTTTGTTCCTTCAGCAAAACAACTGATTGTAAGAATGTGCACCACTAAAACAAACAAAGCCTAATTAGATGTTTCTGAACACTTTTTTTTTGTTTTGTTTGAATGAGCACAATACTATAGTTATTAAATTGCCCCCTCCCCCCTAAAACTGCATTATGCGTACCATCTGCTGTCATTTTAATATAATAACATTTGATATTGCTGTAGTTTCTGTCTTATATCTTACAATTCTATCTAGCAATCCTGCTATCTAGATCTAAATTTTACTGTCATTCTGTCCATATTTTAGCAGGCACATACAAATTCTTTGCCCAGTGCTCTGTTGTCTTCACCAGTTCAAACAGCAAGAGAAGATATCCCATACTTACCCTTCCCTGCAACACAATCGATGCCTACAAAATATAGTGACATTGCTTCTTCAATTGGTGGTTCCACCATAACCATGTCAGAGGTGCACTTCTGCTCTAATAAGCTTATTTAAGTTTCTCTATATAATTTCTTTTGAGAGATGTTAAGTTGTTTAAATGAAATGTTATGGATGACATAGTTTTTTGAATTTTAGATCATTCTTAACCTAAAAAGTGCATTGTGGAATTAAGAATTCTGGTTTCTAGTATATTGAAGAGCTGTGGTGGTATTCCAATAAATTATTTTTAATGTAATATTCATTAAGTTGTATCACAAATTTCACCCTGGCTATTAATATGGTGTAATATATATATATATATTAAACTCCATATTATACATTGGATATGAGGATGTTATAAACAATCATATGATGTCACTACAGCAGGTACAAAGATCTTGATTTTTAATACTATTTAGTGCAGTGGTGGTATTCTAATAAATTATTTTTAATGTAATATTCATTAAGCTATATCACAAATTTCACCCTGGCTATTAAACACCAGCTGTAAACTTGACTACTTTGTGCATTAGTTAAAGCTGACTTACATCCAGTTCATCAACTCAAATCAGATGATTGTGTTGGTTTTCCAGTATTGCTGGTCAAATTGACTGCTTTCATATTGACAGAAATGTTTGTAGAGCTGGTCCTGGGTGTATTCTGGATTTAAATTATTTGTTATTGCAGGTTTAATCGTCACATCCATATTTTGAATTTGTTGTTATAGGATAGGAAGATAACAACTGGGAATTCATAGTTTCTCTTGTCAATTTGCAGGCTCTAAGGGCTAGCGGCATTTCTGCACCTCAACCTAATGCACAAACCCTGTCTGGTGCAGGTGTTGCCACTGGACCCACACTTCCTCAGCACCTTGCTATGCATCCCTACTCCCAACCTAGTCTTCCTCTGGGACATTTTGCTAACATGATTAGCTATCCATTCTTGCCTCAGAGCTATACCTATATGCCATCAGCTTTTCAGCAGACTTTTGCTGGAAATAACACGTATCCCCAATCTCTGGCAGCAGTGCTTCCACAGTATAAAAATAATGTTTCTGCCAGCAGTTTGCCTCAGTCTGCTGCTATTCCTCCTGGATATGGCTTTGGCAGTTCAACAAGCATTCCTGGAGGAAGTTTTTCTTTGAATCCGCCTGCTGCTCCTACTGGGACAACCATTGGATATGAGGATGTTATAAACTCCCAGTTTAAGGACAACAATCATATGATGTCACTACAGCAGGTACAAAGATCTTGATTTTAAAACTATTTACATTTAACTGCTTTTATTTTCCTGTTACGATTCTTCTCTGGAAAAGTTGTCAATTTGGAACTATCATGATGATTCAAGTTGAAATATGATCTGTTATGCTTGTTAAAAACTATGATTCTTTAAAAGGCTAGGTAAAAATGGTTCAAGTTTACTTTGTTGCGATTAACTCTGAATTGTCAGTTTTGGGAAGGTGGGGGTGAGGAAATAATATAAAATGGAACCTTGTTTACTTTTTTTCTTCTAATGCTACTTATATGTAAAGCTGAAATGGGTTTATCTGGTGTTTTCTTCTAGAACGAGAATTCTCCCATGTGGGTTCAGGGCCCTGGCTCTCGAACAATGTCTGCAGTTCCTCCCAGCAACTATTATAACTTGCAGGGACAGAATCAACAACAACCAGGTGGATTTCGGCAAAGGCATCAGCAGCAGCAGCAGCAGCAGCAGCCTTTACAGCATTTTGGACCCCTTGGGTACCCTAATTTCTACCAATCTCAGACTGGCATTTCTCTGGAACAGCAGCCACAAAATCCTCGGGAAGCATCCTTGGGTGGTCCGCAAAGCCAACCATCCAAGCAGTCCCAACAAATATGGCAAAACAGCTACTAATCTTAATCACCTCCCGGTTTTTCAGGGTATTTATGTGAGTTTAAAAGTGGCTAATCAGAGGCATTCACGGTCTAGTAACTTGTCATTGTTTGGTCTCTAGAGACCATGAGCCCATTGCCACGAGGTTGTATTCTACATAATTATATTCGTCATGTTTAACGTAGGTACTAAGTGTGCTGCTAATTTGGTTTATTCGGTACTTTTTTGTTTTTTGTTTCCTAATATTTTCATCTGATCATAGTGGAAATCTCTTTTGGATAACATTCTCACCTGTTATAACTGGTTACGCTCTATTGTGCTTTATGTTATATGCACATTAGAAAGTTCTCCTGAACAATCATGCACTATAATACCTGAATGAAAGGATGAGCATCGGTTGGATTCTGCTAAAAAAATCAGATTTAGCAAATAAAAAAAGTAATAATTTTTGAAGTCCATGTCGGCGGTTTCAACTAAAAAACACTTGAGAACTCATTAGTTATAATTTTCAGATGGGTATTGCCATCCCGTTCGAAAACTAAAACAGCATTTTTCGGTAGTTTTAATGGGATGCTCATTGTTTTTTGCCTGTGTATTTTTGAAGTTGAAAGAAATGTGCTTTTAAGTTTTCTAATGTAACATTAATTGTTATTTTTTATTTATGTTTCTTATAATTTTAATGATACGAGTAACAAAAATTTAAAATAAATTAATGATAATAATGTTAATTTGGTAAAATTGGTATTTTTTCATTCATTTATTAATTTTTTAAAATTTATATAAATTAACCTAGGATGATAATTATAATGAAACAAGCATCTTAAAGTAAGTATTGTCTTAGTTTGTTTTAAATAGATAAAATTAATAAATAGATTAAAGAGAATAATAATTTTATAAAATTAATTTTATTAAATAGATAAAAAATAATATTAATATTAGATTCAAAAATTAAAGTAATATTTATTAGAAGCATTAATAAAAAATAATTAATGTTATATTGAAAACTTAAAGATAATATCATTTATCTATTTAATTAATGATTCATTTCCTCTTTCTACACAATATTTTTACTAAATAATGATTAAAAGTAATCTTGAAAAATATTAATATTTAATACATTTGTTTTATAAATGACATTTATTTTGCAATAACTTTTTTCTTCCAAATCGTCGTACAGTAGTGAAATGTAAAAATAAAATAAAATTGTATAAACAAAAAGTAAGAATAGATACAGTGATAGTTTGTGACTTGAAGTCCCTCTCAGCATAATGCATCCATCCAATCCACAGTTTACATTAATCATAGAGTTGAAAGTGACTTTGGACAGCAAAGCTCAAAAAAGGAAAAAAACAAAAGAAGAAGAATAGATGCTTGAGCGCGTAACAAGTTAAATTGGAGTCAAATAAAACAACAAAGTGCTTCGATTAAGTTAAGATATGTGTGTGAAAATAACGGATTTATAACTTCATATGTATCGCACAACAAAGTGCTTTTATTAATTTATTAATATTCGTTTGAGGATTGGGTTTGGGATTGAAAGACAACTCTCCACTGCCCCTGGTAATTTCCTTTTATTCCTCAAATCTTCCAATTATTATTTTTGTTAACAGTAATGATATCAATGCCCGAGTTTTCTGAAATATGACTTAATACAATTTAGTTGTGGTTTTTATAACTAATAAACATGCTGTGTGCTTTTATATATACTTCTGAGTTGAATTCTAACTTGGAAAGTATCTGAGTGATCCCTGAATTGCATCGTTACAATTATGCTTATTGTTGTGTTGTGTTCTTAGAGCCATTAGGAACACTGGAAAAAAAAACCCAGTGAATCAACCTCATTTGAAGGTTCGTTGATTTTATTAATTACCCAAACTTGTTTTCTCTTTTAAACGAGAAAATAGATTGCATGACAGGTTTATTGCTTTTGATGCGATTTGATGTTTGACTGGTTAGATTTAGATCATTATTGAATGCTTTTCTTACATAGTCTCCTACTTTGATTAACTACCACGGCAAAATAGATTGACAGTTATTATGTTTAAATTGTTTTCATTAATCTTTCTGTTTTTTTTTCCTCTTCTCACTTTATTAAGAATATCTGTACTATCCCATTCTAAAATTAATACCTTTTCCCATCAAATTGTAGCATTGATTTGTGATAAGTCGAGGAAGGTTGATGTTGATGTTCAAATCCTGGCTTGGAATCAGAAGTGTAACTTTCCTCATATAAGAGTGGTTTTTTTTTTTGGTGAGGTGTTAACTTGAAAGCTCTATGTTGGCTTCATTAAGAGCAGAAAAATGAGTGATACAGAAGGTCAATCACATTCCTCGGGAATAACGAAGAAACTAGATAGCCATAAAACTTATCATGGTAGAGATCCCAATAATGGAAATGACCTTTGGAAAGATGGACTTATTTGTGCTTTTGAATACATTTGAGGACAAAACAGATCGGCTAAATTGAGTTCCTCCTCATCAAAGATCACAGACAGAATGCATGGCCAACATTCAAAGATGCATCATGTCCCTTCGGATGATAAAAAGAAGCTCTCAGATCCTTCATCTGTAAATGTCTCGAGGGAGAGTTTGTTTGGTGGCTCTGATGACGACAAGGAGAGCCAGACCCCTAAGGCTGGCCAATCTAAAAAGTATGAGGGTGGTCATTGGGTACCAATTGGATGGGCAAGAATTTCAGAACTTGTCCAAGCAGTTCAGGTTGATGCTGAGTGGTCTTCTCATCAATTTGAATTTGAGTATTCTAAAGATGATTTTACTGTAGCAGATTTGGCAGCTCCCTATTGGGAGCATCCCACTGGGCCTATATGGTGGTGCCATGCTTCTGCAGGTCACCCCACTTGGCTCAGCAATGCTCAATGGCTACATCCTGCTGTTAGTTTAGCTCTGAGAGACGAAAGTAGACTTTGAGCGGATGAAACATCTTTTCTATGAGGTACATTGCGTTTTAAACTTTTGTAATTGCTAGTCTTAACTAATATTATCATTTGGCAATCTATATTTGGATCTATGTTTGCTAAAACACATTTACATGCACCACATCAAGCATACATATGAGAGTGTGTATATGCAATAAGATTTTAAATGAAAATTTTCAATTGTGTTATGTTTTTGTTGATGGCTTAAATGCTTGTAGGATTGTGGTTTCTTTGTCATATGCTCTAGGATTAGGGTTTTCTAGGATCACTTAAGTGTGGAAGGAAAACAGGTAAATTTTGATTTCTAGTTGATGGGTTTTAGTACAAACTAGAACAAAGTCCGTGTGGCAGCACAGCAGAGACCTACAAATCCCAAGTCGTTGTCTTGTTGTCATTAGGTTTTCAGGAAAATTATAAGCTTTTAGGGACCTGTAGATAGCAGTTGTCAAGCTTGACACCTAGCACTAAGTTGGAATGACTTCTTTGCTGTGCTGCCACATGGACTTAGATTGACATCTTCATGAATGGGAAACACAGCATCAAGAGCTTGCCACCTAGCACTAGGTTGGATAATTTTAATAAGGCAAGAAACTTTTAGGGACATGATATGGGGATTTTTTGAGGAGTTTGCCAGGAAAATAGCAACAGGTAAGGCTTGTAAATAAAAAAAACAAAAAAAGTAAATGAGAAGAGTACAAAAATAAACCTAGGATTCCTTAGGCATTATGCCTTGGGCTTGTTTGTGTTAGTGTCACACAGCCAGTAGATAGCAGTTTGTCTGAAAGAAAGCAATATAGCTAATTTAAGTAGACATCCAATGTATCTCATGCTTGCATTGATCTTAGTGCACTCTTTTTTCCAACTGCATTTTATGTAAACTTCAAGTCATGTTACTTTGGCTTGACATTTTTATTTAATTTGTCAGGTTATTCCGTAAATCTATATTTGGGGCAGCAGATGAGATTGAATTGAAGTTTATGAACAGGTTCTTAAATGTGCAATTTGTGTAAATTCAAGTCATTCCAGTTTTATAAATTGTCTTGCACTAAGTTGACAATTTTCCCTTTTATTAGGAGAAACCATGAAGATTTGAATCTTTTCATCCTAATCTTAAATCTAGAAATTAGAAAGTTATCAACACAGGTATGTTCATTCTTGCCAAGGAGAAGATATCTTTAGACAACTTCATGTAATTATTTTCACTGAGCTTTATGTAAAACAACTAACATAATACAAATATAGCATTTCATGAATGCTTACATATCTCATGTCACAATCTTCCTCCTCCTTACAGATTTAAATTTGGAACAAGAATCCAGAAGTTTGCCAGACTTGACATAACTACAATTTCTCATACATAAGTTTTTATTGCTTTTCCTTTCTAAAAGCTGGATTTAAGAGTCATTGAGTTAAGGGCTGGTACTTCACAGCTTGAGCTTTTAGTACTTTTAGTTATCAACAATGTCAATGAAGTTTAATTGTTCTTTGTGTCCTTCAAACATGTAAAGATACATTTTAATAATAATAACATTCCATAACCTATTTATTTGTCTATTTTAATATTTCACGTTTGAAAATAGCTTTGAAAAGCCCAAGCAATACCTAAGTGAGCCAAATTCTCTACCTTGGGTTGATTTTTTTTTTAATGAAATTAATACTGGCCAAATCCATTACACAGAAGCTCTTCACAACTCGTGTTTCATTGCAGGTTATCAGGGTTAAGTGGTCACTCCATGCAAGAAATGAGATTGTCTTTGAGCTTCTTCAACATCTAAAAGGAAATGGAGCAAGAAACCTGTTAGAGGGAATAAAAAAGAGCACAAGAGAAATGATTGAGGAGCAAGAAGCTGTTCACGGCCGTCTGTTTACCATTCAGAACTTTCATTTAGAATGCTTTGCTTTTTTTTTTTTTACTTTCTGATAGTAGCTAGAACAACTTTATATTGCTCACCCTAGATTAACATGATAATTGTCTTGCATCCGCTGAATATCTATGCAGGACAGAAGCCTTCGAGTAACCCATAATTTAGCTGTATTTGGTGGCGTTGGCGTTGTCCTCACCATCATTACCGGATTATTTGGGATCAACGTTGATGGGATACCTGGGGCAGAACATACTCCGTATGCATTCGGTGTTTTCACGGCCATCCTTGTCTTTCTGGGAGTAGTGCTGATCGCAGTTGGCATGGTTTACCTTGGGCTGAAAAACCCTGTTGCTGAGGGACAGGTTGAAGTTAGGAAGCTTGAGCTGCAAGAATTGGTGAAGATGTTTCAGCATGAAGCAGAGACTCATGCTCAAGTCCGGAAAAATATTTCTCCCAAAAACTTACCTCCTACTGCTGGTGATGGTTTCCGCAGTGATGCAGATTATCTTGTCATACAATAGAGATATTAATAATATAATTGTCCAAGGATGCTTTAACAATAATTACTTTTGGTGTTAATGATTGTTCCAAGTCTGAAGTTAAAGCATGAATTGGAAAAGCATATCTCGTTGCGTATTCACAACCGTGGTTGTATGGATGGGAGATCAGTGATGATAAGCTCATAGCTACTTTTAGACATTCGAAGGCCTCAGTCTCAAACAAAGCCGAAATTCTTAAAGACTTGCTCTATACATACAAGTTCTTTATTGAATAAATTAGAAGTTTTATATGAAATGAATATTTGTATGCCTCATATGTCGTTTTTTCATTTAGCAGAATTTGCAAACGTCATTACAACTTAGTGTATATAGAATAATTTTTCATAAACACCAAAGTGAAAGATGTGATACTAGTGAGACTTTAAACTTTCTAGTTCTACTACGATTAACTAGGATTTGTAACTTTTCGCTTCCTATATTCTTTAGTAAAATTGGCATTTGCTAGTTCAACTCAAAATCAGGCTCTATACAGACTCGCTTAGTATATGTGGATGTGTAATAAGTCACGAAATGGTACTTTTTTGAGATATAGCTCAGTTTGAATTGACATCTAACTTATGAAACCTTTTAATTTCAAATAGTGATTTAATTTATAATTAAGTAAAAAAAATCCTTAAGAGTTTAAAATTACTTTTTTGATGCATAATTATAAATTATTGAGAAGTTAGATAACAAAAAGTTTTTAAGAAAAATCAGATTTATAAATTGATTTTAACTTATACAAACAGTTTGATTTATAATAATCCATTGTATTTACCTTCTACTATAAATACCTAGAGAAGTTTATTCAACGACTCGTGATCTAAAAATATTTC
Source organism: Glycine soja (assembly GCF_004193775.1). Classification (NCBI taxonomy): domain Eukaryota; kingdom Viridiplantae; phylum Streptophyta; class Magnoliopsida; order Fabales; family Fabaceae; genus Glycine; species Glycine soja. The sequence goes on along the minus strand of NC_041010.1, from coordinate 1,508,733 downwards.
CGTTCATTAATTTAAACTTTCGTGACCTTTCTTTAAACTAAAATCTTGTGCAAGTATTAGGAGTCAGGACTGTACCAGAGACAGATTTTTCTTTTTCCAGAAAATTAGTTATCATAGCAAATGACCTTTGTAATGTCAATTTAAAATAAACTAACGTCAGGATCTCGGACTTTAATCGAGGGATAGTTGTTTGCTTTTGAAACTAAAGGGTAGATAATATAAAAATTTAGAGTTTAGTATGCACTAAAGTTGATTATTATAAACTTGTGGAACATACGCAATATGCCACTATACTGAAATTTAATGGGTAATTAAATGAACAAATCGTCATAAGGTAGTGCCAAAATAGCCCGTATAAGCATGTCAAAGTTAACTTTCACAGCGCAAATAACACCATCATCCAGGTTCGAATGTTCGAGAATGCAATTTGATTCTTATAAACGTCTATACGAAAAGCTAAAAGACAAGTTTCCTCCTCTGTCAAATGCCATTTGAATCATTTAAGAAGGGACCTTGCAAGATGTTCCCTGGCTGTGGCCAATGCTTGACTTAGTGTCTGCAACAGAAAAAAAACAGTTATTCCTCAAAAATTTAATCTCAATTTTCTTTTTTGGTATTAAAGTGAGGGATATAATATAATACCTGTTCAGACAAAGGAGCTCCAGAATCTATACTATTACTAGCAACTTTCCCCGCTATAACATTTGGATCAGTTTCAAGAATGATACTGCACAAAATACGAAGACATGAAATTTAAGTGAGACTTGGGTGAAGCCAAGACATAGGTAGAAGATACAAGAGAAGTAAGGAGGTGAAAATAAGAGAGAAGGCACACAAAAGGGGGAAGCTCAGAGGGGTATCCTTTTTCTATATAAATGTGATGTATGGTATGATTCCAATGACATTTCAGTACTATGGGACCTATTACTATTGACATCACAAAGCAGCTGCAACAGCAAGGTACTAGAGTTATGAGTGTACTGTGCATTTTATCCCACAGGAAACATGGAGGAAAACCATTTAAGGAGTAGCAACACAATTAACTGTATCCAAGATTTAAGTAATGCGTTTTAAGGTTAAGCCATGATCTCTCAAAAAGCATGGCTTAGTGCACGTTTATCCAAACTTCCAAAGAAACATGTATTTAGCCTAAGGATTCATTTAAATATGGCATCTTTTCGTTTAAGAACAGGGTCGAATAATGAGATCATGTGTTCAAACAAATCAGGGGCATGTGGTTGGCTTAACAATGAAAAGAACTGAAAAAAATAGATGTCGTCTGCCAAAAACTCAGCAGAAACATCATATGTATCCAAATTCTACTCTGGCCATAGGCTACACTATAAGACTTGTGAAAGTGACATTTGTTACATTTCATTGATCACATTAGATAAGGGCAATGTGACAGAATTAAGCCAGAGCTATCAAAAACTGATGTAAGTCAATTTGTTACTCTAGCATTTACAGGTTTCAAGAGTACCATGATGAAGTTAGAAAGCTCCAACCTCGGGTATTCAAGTTCCATCCTATCAGATTAACAGTTCAAAGAAGATTTTTGTTTTTATGACAAAAAATCTACAAATTCAATCATTAAACTGCAGAAAAGAATTGATCTCCAATATATCAAATAGCTCCTATTTTGTAGGTTGGAACAAGTGGGAAGCGCAAGAGAAGATTTTGAGAAGCTAACAAACACAACTAAAGAAGATAAATTTCATATGAATAGCATATAGCATACCCGCCATCAACAATTTCATCTATGCACAATAGAATGAGATCCAAGTTCTCTAGTGCTTCCTTCTTGTCCACATTGCCTCTAGAGGGGAAAAGACAGTAAAATCATCAAGGACTACTGTGTTAATAGTGATAGATTAAAAACACCCTTGAACATGGAACATATATAAATTGTTTATGTAAGACCACAACCTGAGCAGAAGGCCCACAGAATCAAAAAATGCCTGCAGAACTGTGGCTAAGATAAGCTCATTTTCATAATCACCACCGGTAACAAAGAAGTGAAGATCTTGGACAAACTTGTAAACAACAATGTTATTCTCAAACATTGCTATTTCCGCTGTCAAATGAAAAAGCCCATGAAGGCAAAAGAAATGAAGTCAATACTCAAAGGAGGTCATATACAAATCAGTGATCAGCAATCTATCCCAATCACATACAGAATTTGATCAAACACACAGACAATTCTTCATCATGAATTATGGCATGGTCAATTGATCATTGACCATATCACATAAGTTTTACACACCTTCTGTGCGGGCATTGGTCTTCTGAGTCTTGTTGAAGACAACTTTCTCAAAATTTTCCTTGGCACTATTCGTTGCCCAGTCTTCAGAGAAGTATTTGACTGCGACACGTTTCCCATCAGAATCCAAAAGAAGGAAGTTCTTTACGGAAGGGCATGTCTCCTAAGAAAAACACAGGGCACAGTGTACATGATCAGAATATTCCTTAATTAAAGGCACCTCATGAAAACGTTTCAAAATCTCAGCAAGTCAACTAGCTTCAAATTATTCCAATTCCATAAAACTAACTACATTCAAATAATAGCACACAATAAATGAACACATTTCGATTGCAACCTAGTGTTAGATCGAGTCAGAGTGATGTGATACAGCAAATATAGGCTAATTAAGAGTGGTTTCAATTTTGTAACCAAATTCAAATGACAAAAATTCGACACAGATAAATAGTTTTGCGAATTGGATGATAAAATTCAATAATGGTTGTAATGTAACGAAGGGAACACATGCATGCAGATAAAATCACGGATTAGGTATAATACATGAATCTGATCGGAATAATACACAGAAAAAGAAATGGGGAAAAACAGATCTGAATTCCAAGAGAGAGAGAGAGAGACTTACATGAGACATGGTCGCGGAACGGAACAAAGAGAAGGCTCTTGCTCAACCAAAATTTTCAACTTCCGTCAACTCAACTATTTCAGACTTGAGACTTGAGACTTCCGTTTTATTTTTATTTATTTATTTATTTAATAATATTTATTATTTCTTATTTTTTTTAATTTTTTACTCCAGAGGCGAGAGTTAAGTTATTTATAATATAGGAAAAGCAAGTATTTTGAGAATTTTAAAATTAAAATTAAAGTGTAAATTAATAAAATGTTTAAAACTGCAATAAATTTATATGTAACTAATTCGTATAAATTTTGAAAATTATTTTAAAGAGAATCTTTTTATAATTATATATCTATATATTACTAATTTATATTTTAAAATTCAGAAAATTAGAAGATGAAGTATCATTTTTACGATGAATAATATATTACAAATTTTAAGTTATCTTTATGAATCGAAAATTAATAACAGTCTTAAAAAAAAATAGTATAACCTATATTTTTAGTATGTTTGCTTAACTTATTATCACAGTAAAAGAAAAAATTTATTGTAAGACATAAATGTAAGAGAAAATGTTTTTGAGGTGCGTTAGTGCTAAAGGTAATCTTAACTTTAACGCAGAAGTAATAAATTTGATCTGTTAGCAAAATTATTTTTATTTCAAACGTAATTTATTTTGTAACTGTAAATCAAACATGTTCTAAGTCTCGAAACAGAAGCTTTAGGTTATCTTATAAATGTACAGCCGCTGTTTGAATTGATGGTTCAGCCCTAACAGAGAAGAGATAACTGGGGAACAATAAAGAACTGAAGGTAGAATGAGTAAGGTGAGTTCAAAGTGATTACATCAAATCTTTATATCTGCTAACCAACTAGAGCCTGTTTGGATACAAGGTTGGAAGCTCTTTTAAGAGCTTCTCTATTGAAAAAAGCTCTATACTTAATATCTAGTAACAAAGGAAAAGGCACGGCCTTAGAGAGATTTAGCATATACAACGTCTGCCACCTATTCAAGATTGTATAGGAAAGACTTGGTTCTATTGCCAAAAATCTACAATTAACCTTAAAGAAGAAGCATAATTTCTCCTACATGTCCATTGCAAGAAAGTGGATAAACATATTTCAATTAATTTCCAAAGAGACCAGTCTCCTTAGCTGCATAACTAATATTATCAGGGGAGATTTTGTTCTCAGGCTTGTAGCACCTGACAGCAAACAATGCAACTCTTGGAAAAATCACGCCTTGCTATAGTTGACCATAACTTTCTAACTAAAGACCTGCGAATGTGCTGAGCTTTTCCAGCAATATTTTCCCAAAGGTCCTGAGGATTGCTTTCCAGTTGTTGGTTAGGACTTGAAACATCAACTAAACTGATGCTCATATTGTGGCGGATAATGCAGAGCTTTCCATTAAGGGAAACAGGTGCAACAGCTACTAGAGATGGAAATTTATCCACGTGAAGCTTGCTATCAATAAGCTTTTTCCATGAATCTGTTGCTCTATCATATACAGTGAGCTTGCATCCATCCGGGCAACCTAATGCATAGAGTTGTCCATTCAGTGAGATACAATCATTACCCCTTCCATTGACCATTCCATTAGTAACTGGGGTCCAAGTATCAGTTTCAGGTGAATAGGCTTCACACATGGAATTACCACTCCCAATTTCATTTCCCTTGAAAAACCATGTTCCATTGTGAACAAAACCAAACAAAGGCACCATGGATGTTCTCATCTCTGAGATAAAACTCCACCTGTTCTGGCTGGGGTCATAAACTTCAGCAGATCGAGTCATTTGAATTCCTTCAAGTTCCCCACCAGCCACAAAAAGACAATTATTTATCACACACGAACGGAACAGATTACGTTTCTGCAGCATATCTGGTGCCCTATGCCATTTATTTGTACAGGCGTTGTAGAAAATAACACGTCTAATAGATCTAGATCCTTCCAGATCTACTCCACCAAATAAGTATAGATGGCAACCACTAAGAACCGCACTACCAACCCACATTGCTTCAGGAAAATCTCCAGGAACAGGGGGAAGGGGTTGCCATAGTTGGTAGATGGGATCAAAAGCATGGACTGAAATTCTTCCAGCACGGTCTGCTTTGATGACATATAACCACTCTTCTGCCATTCCAAGACTTTTCCTGAGTGAATAAAAGAAGTCTTCAGACAGAAGGCGGTGCCATCTCTTGCAAACTAAATGTAGTTTCCTGTGCTCAATCCGGGGTACTCGAATCAAACAAGCAATAGCAAGATCATCAGGAAGACCAGATAGAAGAGGAGGCTGAACTCTTGTCGTTTCTCTAGGTGTGTTTTCTCTCATTCTCATTTGGATTTATGTCAGGTTGGATACGTTGCTTTGATCCTGGTACAAATTCCTTGCCCCAGCAACCTGTAACACCTGCTAGGTTAGTATGCTAACAATAATCCCGTACAAGTTAGCATTATAAATGAATTCTGTATTCAATCATCAGATCAACCATGAATTTTGTATTCAATGTTAGCATTAAAAATGTAAGTAGGCATGAAAGTTTTTTTAAATGCTGATGGTGGGACAGTGAGATTAAGAAAACATGCAGACCATGAAATCATCAAATCAACCATGAATTTTGTATTCAATGCAATGCGCATTATATATGAATTCTGTATTCAATCATCAGATCAACCATGAATTTAGTATTCAATGTTATTAGCATTAAATATGAATGTAGGCATGAAAGTTTTTTTAAATGCTGATGGTGGGACAGTGAGATTAAGAAAACATGAGGACCATGAAATCATCAGATCAACAATGACTTATATCATTATGACTAAAAGAAAAAAAATTAAAGGTGCTTGTGATACATGTACTAGAATCTTCCTTAAAAAAGCATCAAACACAATTTATGAGTGAGCCCAACTGCTTAAGAGCTTGAGTATAGACCAAATTATAAGTGAACAGAAGAGAAGGAACTCATTGAGCAGTGACATTTCAGAATACTGAATAAGACAAAACACATAGGTTAGGTTACTTCCAGAATAAGAAGAAATTAACAATGAAAGATTCCATTAATTAGTATCAGGAGTAGGTGTTTCATAACAACGATAAACGAGGAAGATCAAAGATTGCAAATGGAAACCTTTTTACATTTCATTTCAGCAAAGAAAAATGGATTAGATTAGGTTAGGTTTAATTATGCGTGTAAAAATGAAATGAACTGACCAGTGGAGGATGAAGGCGTGAAGTGTGTTGGTTCATTATCTGCTTGTGAGTTTGCTTCCAACCAAGTGATCACTGCAATTCAAACAATTCCAAGTTGAAAGGTAAAGGCAAGAAAAATAATGAAGGATGTCTGCCACTGCCACTGCCACCATGAAAAGACAAGAGAATCCGTGTGTACTCAGTGCTGGACAAACTTAGCCCCCAAGTTTGACTTAATTACACATTTCGCAAACCCTTTTTTGTGGACAGACCCACAATTTGTTCTTCCCATATTGGCGTTTGAACCAAAATTAGGTAAATTAATTGGGAACTGTATGCAATTGAACACATAAATTAATTGGGAAGTGGGTCTTGTGCACAATTATCTTGGATGAAAAAATCTGATTAAATATTAAAGGTAAAGAAAAAAAAATAGGATAGGATAGGATAGAACCTGTATCAAGAGCTGAAGCTCTGATACCAGATGATGTGAACCTGAGTAGGAGCGGATCGTTTGATACAGGCTACGTAGTTTGGATGACGCCACTTCCGGTGAAGGAAGATAAGTCAGGGTAGACGCCACTTTTGGTGAAGGAAGATAAGTCAGGGTAGACGCCACAAGGATTACCTTGATAAGTCTGATAATTGGTTCAACAAGGAACCCAGAGAGAAACTCTCACCAAATTTTATCAAAATGCCAAAAGTTTTTTTTATTCAAAACAAAAACCAATACTTATAGTGTATCTGAACTAAAAGATAAAAATAGACATGGGCCTTCTAAATAGTTTGGGCCAAAATTACAATAAATAAAAATTATAACTAAAAAACATATTTAACTTGGGCCTTCAGCAATAATTAATAGTCTTGATAGTGTCTCTGCCTCTGGGCCTTCATCCTTCTCCACTTGGGCCTTCATCCTTCTCCACTCGGGGGCTTTGTCCTTCTCCACTTGGGCCTTCGTTCTTCTCCACTTGGACCTTTAGCCTGTATTTGGCCAGTTTCATGATTCTCATCATTCCCTCCTTCTTGGAAAACATTTGTCCTCAAATGTTCAGGATCATCACCGTGTTCAAGTACCACTTCTTTCCTTTTCTTGTGGGCTTGCTTGACATAGCTTTCATTCTTCTTTGCAATTTGCACCTTCACTTGGTCATACAATCTTTTCACATACTCAACTTTGGCATGTGCATCCTTACGTTGAGTCTCTTGCGGATTGCTTTTGTAAGTTGGCCTGTAAGGCAATGAAGCTCCGGGGAGGAGATCAACTTGATGTTCTATTCCTCTTGAAGGTGGTAGTCCATGAGGAATCTCCTTAGGAAAGACATTTTTAAATTCCTGCAATAATGGTTGAACACTAGGAGAAATAGAAATAGTAAACTCATTAGAATTATCAGTAGAAATTTTTCTGTCTTTGCAATACTGTAGATTGAGTGGTTCATGAGCAGGTAACACTTTCCTCACTTCACTCGCCTCTGCAAAATAATTAAATTTTCTCTCATGTGTATCACTCTTTTCCTCGGGTGTATCACTCTTCCTTTTCATATTCCTTTGTGGTGCCTCACTATTTTCTTTCTCTTGTTCTCTCTTTTCTCCCATTCTGATTTGGTCATCACACACTTCTCTAGGGGATAGATGTTTAAGAGTAAACGAGGAAGATTTGGCTATTCGTCTGTAGGGCTCTTCTTTGTTACGGTTCAACAAACGTTGCATTTGTGTAGTCCACGCGTCCAGAAATAAGCGCTGAGATTCGTCCAATTGATGATATACACCACCATTGTCACCAGCTCTTGCCATGATTAAGGAACAAAGAATTTTGCAGTAAATTAAAAAAAATAAAATTCAGGACCTCACCACACTCTACTCACGTGTTTCTCTCTTTAATGGTAGTTCACTCGTGTTTGATGCTCTCAATATAGGCTTTTGTGTGATGTTTTCACTCTTGCCTTTTACCACTCACTCCCTCTTAAGTTCCTGGATGGACCGAATTAGACACACAAGGTAATATAAAATAAAAGGAAAGACAATATAATTATCAGAGTAACAGATTTGATTTGGGATAACAACTTGGACTTGATTTGGATAGCAGATTGGATTTGATTTGGATAACAGATTAGATTTGGATAACAAATCTGAGTTGGATAAAAAAATTTGATTTGATTTGATTTGGATAATAGATCAGATTTGGGATAACAAATTAGATTTAATTTGGATAACAGATATGATAACAAATAAGATAACAGATAGGATAACAGATAGATAACAGATATGACAACTAAACTTCAAATGCTCATAACTTTTGCTACGGTTGTCTGTTTGAGGCCCACTATATATCAAAACGCTCAGAATTCAGAGGAGAATCTAGATAAGGGGATTTGGTACACGATTTTCTGCCAAAAAAAAGCCTCTAACTGCCTCAATTTCGTGTTCAAAGATCAAACACCCACTTTTTTTTTCAAATTTTTTTTGCAATTTTTTTTTGACACAGTGTGAAAGACACAAGAAACAAGAACAAGGACGTGACAAGAACAAGAACGAAAATAACAGAACACAAGACGCAAACAAAAACGAAACAAGATGTAAACAAGAACGCAAATAACAGAACAAGGACAAAAACACGAACCTAGACAAATTACAAAGAAAAAAAATAGGATAGGATAGGATAGAAC